>NW_027282516.1:0-122300 GCF_046629955.1 Centroberyx affinis | reverse complement strand
TACATTTTTGGAAAATTACGTAACATGGTAAAGTAAGTAAGTAAGTAATTTTTCATTTCATTGCGGCTTTAAAGTCAACATATTGCCACTCACTCCAATCATCACCTGTATTTCAAAAGCTGATTGATTGATGATGTTGAAACTGATTGAACAGGAAGAACAGGGGAATCAGGAAGGACAGGGGATAAGAAAATTCAAGAAAAACATATGGGTTCACTCACAATGTGCATCTAAAAGTGGGAATATTTGTTGTGTTCTTTTATCTTTCTATTTCACTTGATTTGAACTGCACTAGTTTACATTTTAAGTCTTTTATCTTTTGTATCTCTTGTCTGTACTTTTGCACTTTTTAATTGTAAATCTTTTACTGTATTTTTAACACTCTGTAAAGCACTTTGAATTGCCTCAGTGTATGAAATGTGCTATACAAATAAAGCTGCCTTGCCTTGAACTCATGATTACATTATCTGAAATATAGTATTAAATGTCTTAAGTTGCCTAATTACTTCATTATTATTCCACAAGGTGTTCTATTTTCAATCCAGCAATCTAGTAGTAGAGTAGCTGTCAGTTTTTTCCGAATGTTAGATATCTAATGTTGGAATGAAACTCTTCATATACACATTTAACCTTCATTAGCTGTGTGGAGGGAAGTGTGCTGAGTGAGTAGCAGTGCATTTGGTCCAAGTTCAGTGAAGAGAATGAGAAACATAAAATAAATAAATGTGTTGGAGAAACTACATTTCTGTGGCTGAAAAGTATCATGCAGTTCATACTGCAGCTCATTTTCCACAGTGAACAGCCTTCCAGCTAAAGTTCCTCTGTGTTAGATCAGGTTTTACAAGACAAAGGTAATGACTTCATTTGTCAACGTTGTCGTGTGTGAAAACCTCATAACTCCAATTTTGGTTATTTTCATATTTTCAGTTGAAGGATTTCATGTTCCTCTATTGGTTGAGAAAAAATTCTGACCTCTTGGACTTAGAAAACCCTTTCAAAACCCCACTGGATAAAGTCAAAATACATTGTCATCAAGCTAAAAAGAAGGTTGTTTTTCTTAGGAGATACAAGGTTTTTACTCAACAATGACGCATTGTAAAGTATTATATAAATCTGCCATCTCCTCTTAAAATGGAAATCTGAGAAATCCTTCTTGTTGTTTTTTTATTTTGTCTCCATCTTCATCTTCATCTTTTTTGACACCGGGTGTTTAGAACAGCAAATGGAAAAAGCTTTGACCTGGATATACTGTAGGTTGAGTCACGGTTGTGTTTTATCAATCGGTGATAGAGAGTAGAAATATAAAAATGTCTGTGCTTATTGCTCTAAAGTGATCTTCAGCGACCTGACATGTATTAACAAAGCATCAGAGAGTCTTATACATAATTCATGGCTTGTTGAACATCCCGTCGGTCTTTAGTGAGGCTGTTTGCCATCCATTGTTCCCCAGCCAGGTTATTTCAACACAACTGATAGCATCATCGATCCTCCCCTTTGAGAGACTGCAGAACGACAGATATAGAGTCTCTGTTTCTCCCTCTCTCTGTCTCTCTCTCTCTCTCTCTCTCTCTCTCTGTCTCTCTCTCTCTCTCTCTCTCTCTCTCTCTCTTTCTTTCCCTCTTTGCCCAATTGCACAGGCAGATTGCCCTCAACTCTAAGCTCTTCCCTGAAGACCTGAGGCATAAATTGAGTGGAAATTTTCTTTCAGAGAGGAGGGCGATGTGGGTCAGGTAAGTGTGTGTGTGTGTGTGTGTGTGTGTGTGTGTGTGTGTGTGTGTGTGTGTGTGTGTGCTATGCCTTGTTACATAATAACTCCAGCAGGTTAGAACAGTGCAGGGATACACTTCTTTCAAATATGACACCCCTTGGCCGACCCCCATGCATGTGCACACACACACACACACACACACACACACACACACACACACACACACGCCATAGCTCCTACTCCTTTGGCCCAGAATCCCCCCCCCCCCCCCATACCTGTTCTTTGGCACGTACACACTAACTCACTCGCTCACTCTGTCACTCACTCATCCTCTCCCTCGATCGCTCACTCCCTCCTTCCCTCAGCTCACTCCTCCTTCTCCTCCCTCCTTCCCTCAGCTCACTCCTCCTTCTCCTCCCTCCTTCCCTCCGCTCACTACTCCTTCTCCTCCCTCCTTCCCTCAGCTCATTCCTCCTTCTCCTCCCTCCTTCCCTCCGCTCACTACTCCTTCTCCTCCCTCCTTCCCTCTGCTCACTCCTCCTTCTCCTCCCTTCTCTCCGCTCACTCCTCTCCTCCCTCCTTCCCTCAGCTCATTCCTCCTTCTCCTCCCTCCTTCCCTCCGCTCACTACTTCTCCTCCCTCCTTCCCTCTGCTCACTCCTCCTTCTCCTCCCTCCTTCCCTCCGCTCACTACTCCTTCTCCTCCCTCCTTCCCTCTGCTCACTCCTCCTTCTCCTCCCTTCTCTCCGCTCACTCCTCTCCTCCCTCCTTCCCTCTGCTCACTCCTCCTTCTCCTCCCTCCTTCCCTCCACTCACTCCTCTCCTCCCTCCTTCCCTCCACTCACTCCTCCTTCTCCTCCCTCCTTTTCTCCACTCACTCACTCCTCTCCTCCCTCCCTCCCTCCACTCACTCCTCCTTCTCCTCCCTCCTTCCCTCTGCTCACTCCTCCTTCTCCTCCCTTCTCTCCGCTCACTCCTCTCCTCCCTCCTTCCCTCTGCTCACTCCTCCTTCTCCTCCCTCCTTCCCTCCACTCACTCCTCTCCTCCCTCCTTCCCTCCACTCACTCCTCCTTCTCCTCCCTCCTTTTCTCCACTCACTCACTCCTCTCCTCCCTCCCTCCCTCCACTCACTCCTCCTTCTCCTCCCTCCTTCCCTCCTAACACTTCAAGATTTCCACACAGACTCAGAAAGACTGAGGCAGGAATCCCATCTTACAGTCTTTCTGACAGGAGTTTGGTTTTCGGATGCCAGCTTTTGACTCTAGTAGTTCAACAGTGGCCGATTGGTTACAGGTTCAATTCCCAGCCAGCTGCCAGTATGAGCCAGTCAGCAGCCATGATGAGTCCTGCCCTAGTATCTTTGAGCAAGGCACCGAACCCTTCACTGATTCACTCGTCGTCGATTTCCCCTGGATAAGAGTAAAGTTTGAGGATCTATCCAGGAAATCCTGTAGTGTTTATCCACCTTTTATCCACTCGCTTCACGAGTACAGCCTAATATTCTCAAGTGGAATGTGAACCATCTGAAAGCCAGTTGTATTTTTTTTTTTTTTTTTTGAAGATGTGAGTGGATGGGGGGGGAGGGGTTGGGATGAGGGGGGGGGTGTAAATCGTACTCATAGCACATTTTTCTCCAGGCGTAGCACATTCTTTTTTATCCTCGGCATGTGCTTTTGTTGCGTAACACGGCGTCTCAAACGAAAACACAATTTGCCTCGTTTTGTTTTGAGTGTGAACATGGGAAACATATGGCGCCGTTCGAGAAGCCACTGTACTCACTGTACGGTTTGTTTGGTCACATCTTCGACAGCAGACGCACAGATGGGGGTTCCTCGCCGTTCAGAGTGACTGGCTTCTGCAGCTGCCAGCGTGGGGGGGGGGTGGTGGTGGTGGGGGGATTTCACACGGAAGAAGAAGAAGAGAGAGAAGAGCCGGGGGAAGAGAGAGACGAACGCCACCGCCGCCGTCTGCTAACGAGACGCGGAAATTTACATCCGAGGCGTTTAGCCGACGCTCTTATCTAGAACGACTTGTAGGTAGACGCTTTGACAGGACGCATCACGGCTGTTCATGGACAGATTGGCTGTTGCAAAGGGTTGAACTTGTGACCTCACGCCTCTTTAACCACTAGATCAGTGGTTGTCAGTCCTCACGACCCAAAGCCCTGCTGGTTTTCATTCCAACTGTATAATCAGAGCCTGATTGACACCTGGAACACCAGCTGAATGCAATTAAACTAGCTGGTAGATCGCCCTGCCATCCCAGTTTATATCAGGGGTGAGAAAATATTAAAATAAGGCTTTCGCTTTTTAAAAAAAGACTGGATGGCCTTGAAAGTAGTTGATTTTTTTTTATTAAACTATACAGTGTTCCTCTTGAACACTTCCACACATCCAGAGGAAAACCCTGAGACTGAGATCTGCTGTTTTCTAATGAATAATTTCACCAGGATTTCTTGACTTGACAATATCAGGAGTAAAACATGAGGCCTTGATGATGTCTACGTTGGACTAAAGTCTTTCCTCAAAACGTTTGAGTGCTTGAATTTCACCGATCAACACCTTGAAAGTAATTGAAAAGTACTTAGATTTGATGTCCAGGTGATGTAATAGTGATATAAACCTACTTTGGAAATATATCTTCACCCAAAGTTCACCATTCAATGTCTTTATAATGTAGAGGTTCCAGTCTGTAAAAGATACCCAATATCCTTTGAAAACTATGATTTTTTTTTTAAACCTTTATTTAACCAGAAAAGTCAATTAAGAACAAAGTCTCACAATGTACAAAAAACCCAAACAAAACAAAAAGCCTAGCAGTTCATTTTAATTTTGCAGTTGTGATTAATTTGTCACAGTAGGTGTCAGTTTTTATATCTCATTTTGGAAAATTTGTTGGAGTGAAACAACAACTTACAACTTACTTAAAGAAGGACGCTTTAAAAATCACAAAAAGTTATAAACTCAACTCCATTAACCATTGAATATATCAGTTTATTGCAAAGATCTTTCAATGCAAAACATATGGTGAGATAATTCTGCTTCTTTCAGCTGTTTGCTACTAGTAGGTTGATCTAATATAGTTCTAGTTATTGTTATCATGAAAAAATTAAAAAGAAACAAGTGAAATGACCTCACTTCAATGGACGATTCTTGTATTTACATGAAGAGAAAAATCTGATTTTAAGACTTAACACAAGATGCCTTTTTCAGATGGATTTCTTTCCCACTGTGTATTACCACACAGAAACCAGGTACAATATTTGCATGGTGCCTTCTGGACCCCCCACCACCACCACCACCACCACCACACACACACACACACACACACACCCTCTGACCCCCACCCCACCATGGACAAACAACGCCAGCTCTTTGAAACGCCAGCTTCAAAGCCCATCCTCGTCTGTTGAGGTGTGAATTATGCGGCCCGGCCCCCCCTCCCCTCTCTCTCTCGGCGGCGGCGGGGTGCCTCCGACCAGATGTTGGCCAGCCCTAACGCCGGAGGTCAAAGGTCACGGGCTGATAGTGGGGGTCGGGGGAAAGGAACGCGCCCGGCGTTGAACCAGACCGTGTAGCACTTCATCAGCCGCAGATAAACAGGCGGCGCCCTCCGCCGACCTCGTGTGGTTTGAATTAGTCGCCATGATGGAGGTCCGCTAATTGAATTCTGCCAACACTAATAAATAACAGGTGATCAATATTTTTAGGAGGCAATTTGTCCACTGGTAACATTTCATTGAATGTTTAATTTTTACTGGGTTTTTTTTTATTTTTCTGACATTATCTATCTATCTATCTATCTATCTATCTATCTATCTATATGCATATTATTCCAGAAATTAGCCCATATCCTGGTTAAAGTCATATTCAGGCATGCATGGTCAGTGATTGTGAATATTACCGTAGAGTGAAAGCAAACATACAACAAAACCCAACAATAAACAGGGTATAATAAGGTTATAAATAAGGTGTTTATTCAATATTCTGGCTAATTTTGGCATATCCAAGATACCAGATTGGAATGTAAAGTAATATAATGTCCAAACAATATCAGAATATCACAAACCATATCCCAAACCCAAACATTTTTTCCGGCCATAAAAATGAATATCAGGTTCTGTGTGAAGCATTCAATAAAAACACAAGAGCTGATTTAGACCTTTAATTTACATAAGTTTCAACTAACATCAGGCTGGCTAGTTAACCATCCAGGCAGCGGAGAAACTAAAGTTCAGACGCTTTGTGTGGAGCAGCCAGTCAGGAGCCTGTTTGATACCGAGCCATTGCTTTGCTTTGATTTGATTGGCTCACAGCCGGAGAGAGAGAGAAAGTACGGTGGTCGGCAGGGACAAAAGTGGACAACAGGCAAGGTTTTCAGATGTTATCGTCTCAAAAACCTACCAGCCAGTGTGGCAGGTGACGCTTACTGATTTATCCAAAGACAAATACCATTTTGCGTGTAACTTCGATTACAATTGTTCAAACTGAAAGGTTTAACCCTCTACACCCCAAGAGCGCCCGTCATTTTTAAACTCTTTAAAATGTAGCAAAAACTGAAAATCAAGTTATCAGCTTTGTTTTATATATACTTCAAATTGTCATCGATGAACCGGAACCGGAAAATGTATCTGGTGACACTCAGACCGGTAGATCTAAAAATGGCTTCCCCCGGCTAAGCGTTTAACACTTTTAAAACCGTCTGGAAGCTGTCAGATTGTGCTGTGAGACAGAACCTGACCCGCCGTGTGTAGTGGAAAGTTACGAAGACATTGTGAGTTGAAGTCTTCTGATCGAAATCGTTTGCTCTTGCTCGATAAAACAAGACACAAGATCACCTTCGCTAACCAGCGGGACCTACCTGGCTCTCACCGCCGCAGACGGACGCTGTTTTCCGGGAGGCGGTGCGCCGAAGAGTCGGGAGGAGGACTGACCGGGTCGCTGCGACTTTTATCCATATAAGTTTGTCGACTATTACCGTCTGATCTTATTACTGTGTGGGTTGAGGCGCCGGAGGTCTTGTATGGATTTTGAAAGCTTATCGTTAGCCAAGATAGGAAGGATCCGTTTTGTTGTCATGCTGTGAATGTTGACACTGAAGTATAGGAGACGCCCTGAATCGCCTTGCCATGTATTTGGTACCAAATTAAAGGGAAAGTTGTGTTTTTTTAAATGGAAAAATTTGTGATTGTCAATTTTTTTTCTTTTTTTTTGAGATATAGCTGTTTGTTTGGAATGAGCACGGAAATGCTGATTTAAGTGAGAATTCCCAGTGAACTGTAGCAACATTCTAGAATTCTACTGGGGTCAGGAGGGTTAATTAACATAATGAAAGCGATTCACTTAACCACAATTGAGCAACAGGATTTTTTTTTTTTTATATATTGCCAGAATCTGTTTTTGTGTTTGTTTATGTGCTATAAGTGAGATTTTCAGACTGTTCCTCCATACAATGGCAGTGAATGGAGAGAGAAAAAAACCCCACAATTCTCCAGTCTCCTCTACCGGAGCAACAGATCACAGATAATCACCGATTTTGGGGGTTTTATCATGTCCAGGAAGCCACACAACTAGCCACAAGCTATACTACCAAAAGTTCAACATCACTTTAACATCTGACCCCTTGTCCCTCATAATGTCAGCATGTACTGCGAAGCTCTGATGTCACTCTGAATCTGAATGTTGGAGGCAAATTCCCGCACAGTTCTTCTACTTGGCGATGAAAGTGATTCTGATTCTGAGCGGCGCCGATCTGAACGGCCTCGCTGAAAGGTGGAGGAGGAGAGAGAGAGAGAGAGTGAGAGAGAGAGTGAGTGGAAAGTTACTCTACTCTTGTTGTTTTCGGAGTTCGGTGTTGTTAGAGGAGGAGGAGCGCGGGGAGATTTTTTGGCCAAATAGGAATCTGGATGGCTTTCACTCCCCAGGAAATCTTTTTGATCTTATTTTCTTCTTGTACGGCTCTGAGAGCTTTTCTCAGTAGCTGAGAGCCTGAGGATGTTACTGGATGGTGTGTGTGTGTGTGTGTGTGTGTGTGTGTGTATGTGTCCATACATGTGCAAACGTGTGCATGTGTGTGTAAATGTGAGTAGGTGTGTGTGTGTCTTTGTGGATGTTCCCAGTTAGTGTATGTCTGTGTGTGTTTGTGTGTGTGTGTGTTTCCAGTTAGTGTGTATGTGTGTGTGTGTGTGTGTTTCCAGTTAGTGTGTGTGTGTGTTTCCAGTTAGTGTGTATGTGCATGTGTGTGTAAATGTGAGTAGGTGTGTGTGTGTCTTTGTGGATGTTCCCAGTAAGTGTATGTCTGTGTGTGTGTGTGTGTGTGTGTTTCCAGTTAGTGTGTATGTGTGTGTGTGTGTGTGTGTGTTTCCAGTTAGTGTGTATGTGTGTGTGTGTGCGCGCGCCCCTGCCTGCTTGTGTGTGTGCGTCTGCTTTCATGTTTTCGAGTGTGTGTTTCCAGTTAGTGTGTATGTGTGCGTGTGCATGTGCCCCTGCATGCATGTGTGTGTGTATGTGCTTCTGCTTTCATGTGTCTGCACATTTACATGCAAATGTGTGTGTGTGTGCATCTTTGTATATGTACATAATATGCATGTGTGTATGTGTGTGTGTGTGTGTGTGTGTGTAGGTGCATGTGCGTTGACAGGTGTGTGTATGTGTGTGCAGGTGCAGGTGTATTTTTGCCTATGTATGTGTGCCATCATGTATCTGCACATTTATATGTTAGAATGTGTGTGTGTGTGTGTGTTTGTGTCTATGCACGTTTACCCATGTTCCCAGATGCTGTGTGTGTGTGTGTGTGTGTGTGTGTGTGTGTGTACCCTCTTGTATGTGCATGTTTCGTATTGCTAGTGACACATGTAAGATCAAGCGGATCTAAACTGCAAGATGGAGAATTTATTTGCCATTTATAGCGGATAATGTCCCATAAACTCCCGGGGGTGTGTGTGTGGGGTGTGTGTATGTGTGTGTGTGTGTGTGTGTGTGTGTGTGTGAGGGGGTGGGGGGGTGGGGGGTGGCTCCTCTTCCTGCGGTCTTCATAATCAAAAGTCAGCGCTCGCACCATCCATCCTCAGCACTCCATTCACCCTAATAACATTACTATTCATCATCACTATTCACACCTGTCCACATCCATAACCTCATCGCCTGGAGGGGTGGAGAGAGAGGAGAGAGGGAAAAAAAAAAAAAAAAAAAGAAAAAAAAAAAGAGAATCCAATTCCCTCTGCCTGTGTTTCCTACATGCATTTCTCATACATCAACCAGACAAGTGAACTCCCTCTTCTTCTCCTCGCACGCAGTTCCTCTCTGACCCGGCTGGCTTTGTCGTGACTCATAAAGAGAGCTAAATGAAAACCACCGCGACCCCCCCACCCCACCCCACCCACCCACCAACCAACCCCACTCTCTCTCTCCTTCTCTCTCTCTCTCTCTCTCTCTCTCTCTCTCTCTCTCTCTCTCCTATGCAACCGAAACTCATTTCCTCTGCACGGTGCATCAGAGGGGGAAAAAAAAAAAAAAGCACCATATTGGACTGGACCGGGACGATTCCTCCCACCCCTCCCCTCCCCTCCCCTCCCCTCCCCTCCCTCCTTCGGACAAATAGTGTACATTTCTGAAGGAATTCCCTGGGTGTGGGAGTGGACCTGCAGATGGGGAAAGCTGCCGACAACCCCCCCCCCTCCCTCCCCCATCCTCCACACACACACACACACACCCGTCCCATATTCCTACTTGCCTGTGTGTGTGTGTGTGTGAATGCACATAATGCACATAACACAGATGCAGGAAGGCACACTTGCACAGAGAAAGGCGTGCAGTATGCAGCCGCACAGCCGGGCATTCACAGTGAGTAGGCGAACACACACACACACACACACATTACGCCACTCGCAGACATGGTCACTCAAATATTTTCTCTCTTTGTGTGTGTGTGTGTGTGTGTGTATCTCAGACTAAAGCTAAACTCATTTCCTCTGTGTTGTGGTAGCTCTCTCTCTCACACACACATGCACACACACACACACACACACACACACGTACACACAAATGCACACGTACACACACAACTCACACCCCCCCTCCATGTACACACAAAAACTACCCTCCTCCCCACACACACACACACACACACACACACACATGCACACACAGACACATGTCCATACACAAGCACACACAAACACCCACCCACACACATGTACACACTGCATTCATCCACAAACACACACAAGCAAACACATACACAGAATCACACGTACACACACACACACACACACACACACACACACACACACACACACAAACAACCCCTCCACAAACACACAAAGCACTCACCCACACACACTGACAAATGCACATACATACACATACAAACTACCCCCCCACCCCCACACACACACCCCCGGCATGCTGTATGTTCTCGCACAGCCGGCACAATTGTACACACATACACACACACACACACACACACACACACACACACACACACACACACACACACACACACACACACACACACACACACACACACAAACAGTACTTGGACCATCCTCACATCCCAGGATCTGGACTCTCTGTTTTTCCATTACAGCGCCTGGCAGCAGCAGCAGCAGCATTAGGAACAGTAGGAGAGAGAGAGAGAGAGAGAGAGAGAGAGAGAGAGAGAGAGAGAGAGAGAGAGAGAGAGAGAGAGAGAGAGAGAGAGAGAGCTCGTAAAAAACTGATCCACGAACTCACCGAAACCCTCAAGAGGTCACACACACCACACTGATACACAAAGAAAGCCATTGTAGTAGCCCTTTGTAGTAGTGTGCACGAGAATATTTCAGTAGCGTGTATGAAATTATTTCATTAGGATACAATATGAAAGTGTTCCAGTAGTGTATACTAGAGCTGTGATTCTCAACCTTTATCATATCAAGGAGCCCTAATTTAGTCCACATTAGGTCCACGGACCCCCATTTAAAGAGATTTTGTCTCTCGGACCCAAATCTGAGAATATTTTTTATTGGAATTCCACTTCTATCTGTATTGTAGGTAGAGAGATAACTGTGATCTAAATAGTCATTCTTCTACATTCTCTAATTGTGTTAACTTCTTATAAATTAACAAGTAGAATTCATCAATTTTCTGTGGACCCCCTGGAACTCCTCAAGGACCCCTGGTGGTCCCCGGACCCCACGTTGAGAACCACTGTACTAGAGCATTTCAGTAGTATAGTAGTAATAAGATAAGATAAGATAAGATATCACTTTATTAATCCCCTTGGGGAAATAGTAGTAGTACTAGCAGTCTTTAGTGTATATGAATTTAGTGTTTATGTCTATTTTCATGTGAAGATGCATTCTGTGTATTCTATTCTCATCTTTATCTTATTTTCTCTATTATTATCAAGTTATGTGAAGCACTTGGTGCATGTAATTTCTTTGTTGTAAAGCACTTTGAGCTGCATTTCTTGTATGAAAGGTGCTATACAAATAAAGTTTATTATTATTATGATCATGAAATCATTTCATTAGTATATATAGGAATTTCATTAGTTTGTGAGAGTGTTTTAATAGTGGATATGAGGGTGTTTCAATAGTGTACATGAAAACATTTCATTAGTGTTTATGAGCGCTACTGTACAATACAAATCCCAATCAACCATGTTGAGATGGCAATAAAGTATTGAACTGAACTTGAACAATAGTGTATGAGAGCTACTCAGTAGTGTATATGACAGCATTTCAGTAGTGTTAATGAAAGCATTTCTGTAGTGTATATGACAGCATTTCAGTTGTGTATATGAAAACATTTCAGTAGTGTTTATGAGTGTTTCAATAGTGCATGCTAGAAGTTTTTCACTAGTGCAATAATAATAATAATCTTTATTTATATAACACCTTTCCAAAACGAGAGAGTTTCAGTAAGAGGGTTTCAGTATAGTGTGCATGAGTGGTTCAGTAGTGTATATGAGTAGATGGCGTTTCAGTGCTGTTTGTTAGTGTTTCAGTAGTGTATGCAGGAGCTTTTTAATAGTGTATATGTGAGGGTTTCAGTAGTGTATATATGAGCATTTCAGTAGTGTTTACGAAAGCGCAGTGTTTACGAAAGTGAGTGTTTCATCACGTTTGAATGTGTAAGCTCTTATCTATGTATGTGAGAGGTAAAATGTGGAGGTAAAATGTGTGTATGTGCCAGGTAAAGTTTGAATTATGTCCTATATAGCAGTGATTCTCAACCTTTTTCATATCAAGGACCCTAATTTAGTCCACATTAGAGCCACAGACCCCTATTTGATGAGATTTTGTCTCTCGGACTCAAATCTAAGAATATTTTTATTGTTAGATATGATTTTGTCCAGAATCCCATGACTCTCTGTGTAGTAGGTAGAGAGACAACAGAGAAACTATGATCAAAATAGTCATTCTTCTACATTCTCTAATTGTGTTAACTTCTTGTAAATGAAATAATGGTGAAGTTTAACAATTGATCAATTTGCTGGGGACCCCCTGGATCTCCCTCAAGGACCCCTGGTGGTCCCCGGACCCCACGTTGAGAACCACTGCTATATAGTACCTCATAATCCTGACTGATACTGCAGACAGTTCTTCCTTGAAAACATTCATACAGCCAAACCAAATCAGGATATGATTTATAAACCAGGCTCAACTTGTACTGTACATTCAGACAGTGGAAAAAAAAGAGCAAAACTTGAATTTTCCAAGCAATTCCTCTCGGGGATGAAGCAAACGTTCAGCAGTAGTTTAGCGAGTGTGCAGTAAAGAGTGGGACTTATACAACGGCTACTAATATTAACAGCTTCTTCACACCCAAAGCAGTGATGGCCTTCTGAGGCTGCAAAACAAAGCAAAATTCAAAGGAAACAAACAAGCGGGGGGAAAAAAACAAAAAACAAAAATGCAATCTCTGAAGTGATTTATGTCTTATTACATAACCTGTTCTGACATTTTGATTGGCCATTTACTGCCGCCTCGCCAAAGCCCATGGTTTATAGAAGCGAGGCCGGGATCCAGCAGGCAGGCTGTCTCTCTAATCCTCTCTCCCAGTATGGTGCTGGACAGACTGGGGAGGCTGGCCGCAGAAACGCTGCTACTGTAGAGAGGAAACGACACAACAGCTATCAGCTCGCATTCATTTCTTCACTGCATGCAGCAAAAAGTCAATAAGCCTATTTCTACACGCAGTTTGGAGACGCCCCGTCATCAGTGGAGACGTGGGACTCGACTACGCTAACCGTTAAATCGTTAAAATCTCATTTTTTTTTTCGTATTTCCTCGCTTGTTGCGTAAACACTCCTATGGGTTTGGGGAGTAACCAATTACATGAAATGGGATTCATAACCTTTGTTGTATGCCTTTCTCTCTCTCTCTCTCTCTCTCTCTCTCTCTCTCTCTCATTCTCTCCTGTTGTTCCTGTCACTCTCCAATGCATGTATCAAGGAATATAGGAATTTGTTATATCTATTGTCAATGCTGTGGCTGTGGCTTGTGATGTTAGTGATGTTGGAAGTGAAGCTTATTCTACTGAACTCACTGCAAGATGAAAGAGAAAAGCATCACCTAAATGTCTAAAATGTACATGTAATGTAATGTGTACTATTACAGTAGAAATCCCATGGAAATCTAGAAATATTTACTGAATATTAGAACATGAATACCATACAATCTCAGGCGACCTCAGATTATGGTTATACCGATATTATTAAAACTAGGATATATCAGTTTGTTTGATTACATATTTATTGTATAATCAATATTACACTGGTTGTGTATGGGAAGCCTTTAACCTGAATTGATTCGGTAACACTTTACAATAAGAGTACACTAAGTTAAGGGTTAGTTAATGCTTAATAAGGGTTAGCTAACGCTTAATTAACTAATGTGTAATTTACTAATGGTGTTCATGTTAACTAAGGTATTCATTTATACATTATTTAATAGTTTATAAAGATGACTATTAAATAATGTATAAATGAATACCTTAGTTAACATGAACACCATTAGTAAATGATTACCAGACACATTAGTTAACTGTTAATTAATGTACCCTTGTTGTAAAGTGTTACCATTGATTCTAATGCAACATTTTGATCTGATTCCACACAAGTATGAATGAATATATTACTATTTTTTTTAAGTTTTGTGTTATTATCCTGGTTTCAGTTGAACGTTTTAGTGTCTTGTGGTCTAAATTCTGTTTCAGAGGCTTTCCCACCCTGCCAAGAATAAAACTGGGGGGGAAACTGAATATTTGTAATTTTTTTTTTTAGAGTTTTTGGCATGAAAATGGTCACATTTGAAGATAGTGAATATGGGCACAAAATATTTCTCTCGGGCTATCCCACCCCTCAGTCCAATCAGTAAACATCCCACACCGGTCGGACCCGACCTCAGACTGCTGTGATCCTCGTTAGCAGGTATTTTATTCCAGACATACAGTACGGCCTCCGCGTCACGTCACTCCGCGCTGGATGTGTACCGCTCCATGTGCGAGCGCCATGGCATCCGGCGCTGCCTCCGCACACGGCGTCTCCATGGTGATCTCGGGGTAATGACTAAGCGTGCCACAATACAATCAGCGGCTAGCTCATTAGCGCATATTTATAAACCCAGAGCAGTGGCAGCGCTGCGTGTGAAGCGGGCCGGCCTGGCAGAGCCCCGCGCCGTGGCAGGGGCTGAAAGAGAGAGAGGGAGAGAGAGAGAGAGAGAGAGGGAGAGAGGGAGAGAGAGAGAGAGAGAGAGAGAGAGAGAGAGAGAGAGAGAGAGAGAGGGAGAGAGAGAGAGAGAGAGAGAGAGAGGGAGGGGGGGAAGAGAAACGGCGGACCAGGAGAGGAGTATGAAAGAGTTACAGGCCCGGTCCAAACCGCCATCCAATAATGAACAACAGATTGCTATGGGAACAAGGTCATTCCTGTTATTACCTCTTTGGGCAAACAGCGGGTAAGCAGTGGGATTTGAAAACATGGCAGAACATAGGTGATTTCTTTTTTTTTTTTTTTTTTTTACATTGCCTCAGCCTATACGTTGTTACTCTCTACTCCGAGTTTATTAATAAAGCGTTCTTTTTTTTTCATCATACACATGATGTTGTTATCACACGGTTTATGTAATAGACTTGGGAGAAACAAGTGCCTCGGTCCGTATCGTGCGCTTCGTTCCCCTGAGTCTTTCTTTCTCTCTTTCCGCTAAATAAAACGTATGTGGGAACAGAAGGATGCAGAAGCCTTGTGCAATTCATCCAGGTCTTATAGCGTGAAATAGTGTGTGAGAAATGAAACAGGCTGCTGCTGCTGCTTTAAAACCGAGACAAGACAAGACAATAATGTTGTTGTAGCACTTTGTGGCAATGTTGACTTCTAATTTGCATTTTAGGCATTTCACTGATGCTCTTATAAAAGCAGTGAGTGAGCAGGCAGGGCTTCAGTGTCTTCCTCAAGATGATGATCCAAAAGGAAATGTGCCTGTCGATGGAGACATTGTCAGCTGAGGGGATTGAATGTTGTGATCTTTCAGGTTCTGTGACCAAACCGACGCTCTGCTAACTGAGCTGTTTCTATAACATATCTACAAATCTAGAAATCGAGCACAGCGTGAAAAATACACAGCAGAGGGAGGGCAAGTATTCTTTGTGAAATCAAATCTCTCGCCCCCTGTGTCGTAACTTTACGATAATGGAAATTGTCAAAGGTTTGGAGACGGGGACGAGGGGGAAGCAATTTGGTGTCACGCGCGGGCCTCCTCCCCCTCCTCCCCCCCCCCCTCTCCCCCCTCCCAAACAATCAGCCGGGGTAATGAAAATGATAATGGTAATCTTTACGGCCCACCATGCCAGCCCGAGACACCAGCGACCCCCCGACACTGATTTAATTAGCTTTCCTCTCCTTCTTCTCCTGCCTGTCTTTCATCAGCCTCGGCCCTATAAACTATTAATGGCCTCTTAGGCAATTTAGCTTGATCACTCAAACCGGTCTGCATTCGGCTCGCCGGAAAATGTTTGAAGAGATTAGCGGGGGGAAAAAATGCTCGCCCGCAAAAAATTGGAATAAACCATCTCAGGAGGAGAGGGGGGCGTGGGGGGAGGGGGGGAGGGGGGTGATTAATCTTGATCAAAAGCGCTTTATCACGGTCTGGCCACCCAGAGAAAGGAGAGGATCGGGGGTTATTTTCTTTCTTACGAGATGATTCAACTGGTGGGTTTGCTTGGCAGCGAGGCTCACATGCCAAACCATGTAAGCGATACATTTGTTATACTCATGTAATGAGGTTTGACTCGGGCCAACAAACCACAGAATAGTCCAGAGGAATGTTATTTATAAGCTTGGTATCGCTGCAGTTGTGGACTTGTAACTCCAATTTTGGTGATTTTATACTCGAGGTGAAGGTTTACCTGACCGGGGGGCCCATGAAACCCGTTCAAAACCCAGAATCACATTTGATAAACTGCATGAAGCCGCCCCAGTAAAGCCACAGTCTTCCACTGCTGGACGCTGATCAGCTGAACATGAGCAGGTCAGGGGTCAGTGTCTTGCTCAAGGGCGCCTCAGCAGCGGTTGAGTGTCTCTTATTCACTTTTCCCACCCGGGTTTTCCCAGACGTTCCGGGGAATTGAGCGGGGCGATTTTCCGGTCACAAACCCGCTTCGTTGACCCTTAACTGTTACCGCCTTATTCCCCATACCCCGGCCCCTCTCCCCCAGGGGGGAAATCCCATGAATGGATGACTCAGCCGCACCGTGATTGGATGGCTGGAGTCACTCGGAGGCACACGGACAGGAAGTGCATCCTGTGTGCTTTGAATCAGAAGAGGAAGTAAACAGGGACACGCTGTGCATGGCATCATGGAGCTCAGGCAGCGGCTATAAAAACAAAGCTGGAGCTCAGGTTGCAGTTTCCCAGTGGTTTTACATCGCTGTCAAGATAACGTCACCCAGCGTTTACCAAGCCTGAACAGGATTATTTGTTCCATCTCCAGTCTAAACAGAAAAATAAATGTGCAAACTGGAACTGAAAATGGTTTTTCAGAGTGATGCCACAGTGATGCTTTTGTGGAACCATTTCTGATTCCACAAAGAACCTTTCATGAACTTTTTAATATTCCATTATGTTGTTTAGGATAACATCTTTGGATATTAAAAGGTTCTTAATTCTTAGTTATTGGATGGTGGGTGATGGCATAAAAGTGGAAAATAACCAAACCCCTCCATAGTTTATATTGCGCAATTGCAAATTAGGCTATACAAGGGCAGATAAACAAAAACACAATGCAGGTGTCTAAGCAAAGGAGAGCAGAAATGGTTCTTTAAAGAACCTTGGTTGGTTCCACAAAGAAACCTTTCCACATGTATGCCATCACCCACCATCCAATAACTAAGAATTGAGAACCTTTAAATATACCAAAGAACCATATGTTCTTTTAAAATATCAAAAGGTTCTTGAAAGGTTCTTTGTGGAACCAGACATGGTTCTTCTATGGCTTCACTCCGAAGAACCATTTTTGATTCTAGTTCACACCTTTATTTTTCTGTGTGTGGAGGTTTTAAACAGGTTTTGAGTAATGTGTCATAACCAAATGTGTGACTAAGTTAATTCTTCTCTGCTCCAAGATTAGTTAGTCGCTCTGTATAAGAGCAGCAGCTAAATGCCTTGAATAGAAAATGTAAACGTATAAAGAAATAAAAGGGTGGTTTAGACTTGAGTGAAGCGGCTCTTTGCTGCATCACAACAACAACATCCAACACACAACAGCTACTGACTCGGCGCCGCAGAGGCCGTGGGCATGAAATATCTTCTCTTTTGCAACTTTCCTGCTCTGCTTTTTATCCCTGTTTGGGATCAATGCGACTGCGTCAACAAATATTTTTCATACGGGGCTGGTAAACTGTTCAATTGAAAACAGATTTTTTGTTTTTTTTCCCCCCCATCTACCATTTCTGCTAAAGGGCATGCACACACACGCGCCGCAGTAATGGATGACCAATGCTGCCTGTAATCGACTCTTGCCTGACTTACCGTTGCAACACTCACTATTATATACATGCATGATGGAGCGAGCTAGTCGTCCATACATCAATAGAGGTGAGGTATGCCTGTAGTAGTGTGTTATTGGCTGTTATTGCATCGATGGAAACCATGTATCTGCAAAAGGTACGTTTGTCAGGGAGGAAGAAAAAGCCTGACGCACTGTATTTTTGAAGTTATATAATCTTGCTGTAGCAGGTTTCAAAGGCCCAAAGCTCATGAAACTTGCTCAACACATTAAATTCTGAGTAAACCTTCAATTCAAGTAAGAAACAAACCATAGGAGCTGAAATTTCAGTTACGTGGATTCACCCCCCCCACCCCCACCCCCACCCCAACGTTTTCCACAGCGATCGACTTCTGTCTTCTCCGTCTCTGCCTTGGCCTCTCTGAGAAATTCATCCTGACTGTTTTTTTTCTTTATAACCTGAGGCAGATTCCAGTAATTCAATCAATACCATCAATTTCAATGTTTACCCTTCTGTGTTCAGGTCTGGTTTCAATCCAATATGTCCAAAATTAGGCCAATAAGTCCATTCATTGTTGAGTTAACATTTATGGATGTCACATTCTGTTTTTCAGCATGTTTGTCCGGAGGAGCTATCATGAGATGTGCACAGTTTGACCAACCTGACTTTACATCAATACGCAAAATTTAAGCTTGTTTGTTCTGCAAAAGGAGATATTTTCCTTTTTGTTTTTATTTTGTTTTTTTTTAGTTGTTTTCAGTTATGAGTTCCCAAGGAAATGCAATTCAATAACAATCAAACAGCACTGCATGAGATGGTGAAAGGGAAATTGTATGCACAGTCACGTCTTTGTACCTATTTGAAGCATCTACAGTTGTGTAAAAATGCAGAGTTGTTCTGAATGGGTTAGTATAGGATTTGTTTTGATACGTTTTAAATAACAATCCAACATAATATATCAGAAGAGAATGATTCTCTCTTTGACTGTGATGTTTAAAAACCCTCTCCAGCACAGCATGCGTGCGAAATGCTAATGGGCTAGTTTTGTATCTATTAACATGGTGACCTCCACAGAGCAATGTGCCTGGGGATATTAACAGCGGGCCATCTGACAATAATGGGACCTTTAATCTGAGCCGGAGCCAAACACATGAATGACATTTCCCAGTCAGTGGTCCCATTCACAAACAGCGGGGGACCAATCAGGACGAGGCAGAGTTCAATTAGATAGAAATGAAGCACATCTGTCGAGGGTGAGGGGGTTTCACATCCACAATATCACATCAGAAATACACTCATCTACTTCAACCTTTGGTCGGCGAGCTGGAGATACACTTTACACTCGCATCAGTCTCCTGCATTAACAAGTAGGACAGAACAACAATAACAATACTGTGCCCATGCTTAATGGGAACTGTACTTACATTGTGTCAAGTATTAGGGAAATCTAACACAATACTAGCAGTACTAACAGTTGTACTAACAGTAGCATTGTTTTATACTTAAAATACTTTTTCCTAGATTAATACACAGCTTGATACAGCAGAATAAGGCCACTATAATGTAAAGTGTTATTTATTATGGATATTTTGGTGACATTTTAGTTAGGGTGATTGGTCCTTTTGCAATGTTTTGAGTTAAAGAAATAGTCTGCTTATGAATATTTGTTTATGAATAAATGTCTGTTTTGCTACTATCACCAATTGATATAATACAATAGTAATTCAACCTATATCCAGTTCATGAAATGTTTTTCCATAGTCCGTTCTAAACAGCCGGTGTCTGGTAGGTCTTTACTGGGAAAAATCCTCTGCCACAAAGGAAGTGATGCGTTTTACGTTTCCAGTTTGTTTGGAATAAACAGAAGAAGAAGAACTGGGTCGTTAGCATGAGCAGTGATAGCCACCATGGCTGAACAGACAAAGAGAAGAGAAACTCAAACTGCATCAACAGAAAATGCAAGCTCCGCCCACACTGTTTGATTGACAGGTGATCTCTGGGAAGAGCAGTGCAGAAACACCACATGCAAACTTGTGACACATTCCTCATCGTCATTTTCTATGGTGGTTAGAGGACACTGGACACGCCGACATGTGAGCAGGTCTAAAAAAAATCCATTACATCAGAATGAGAACCACCTTATTTGCCGGTACAGTAAATGTACTACAGGGATTTTGTTTTGGTAACGCGGGAGCAAAAACATACAGACACTACACAGACACAACAGGCCTTCACATAGAGCTTGCATAGCTGCATGATGTAATTATGCAACACTCTGTATCCAAAACACACTGATCACGGGACATTACTGTACCGAACAACATGATCTCATGATGCAGTCTCTTTAAAGAGAACCAATAACAACACAAGACTCCTATCTGTTTGAATGGAGAGTCGTGTGTGTTTAACCCCTTGTACACTCACTTTTCCTGACTTTACCCTTAAATTTCCCCTTAAGTAGCTTCAAAGTTACAACTGTACAACAATGTCACATCCATATTCTGTATCTGCTCGTTCCAACTCTTTCTTGAAGCTCTAGCTGCTTATATTGAATGAAATATTCAAATACAAGACGGCATGTTTTTATGGCTGGACCGTTACATCAAATGGAAAAAATCTAGATGTTTGTGCATCATTTTCTACACATTTCCCTGTAATTCAGCATGACCATTAAAAACTGTTAGACTGCCTTGTCTCCTCAGTATAATACTGTCTCTGCCTCAGTTTGCTTGCAAGACAGATAATGTACTGTGTAGCTGCAGTACAGTGTATGACGGTCATTTGTTTTGGTGAAGCTGTACTTGTCCTGTTTGAGTGACGGGTTTCTCAATTTTGAAATGTCATTCCACAAAATCACTTCTGTTTTCACTCTGTCAAACAAATCTTGGAGCCGAGAAATATAAATGCCACTGTGTATTTGGCTGCTACACGTCAACAGAAACTGTTTGGAAAAACTTTTTTTTTTTGTGGCTGGCCAGTGGTTAGAGAGACTGTCATGTAAGCAGAATATCACAGGTTTGATTCCTGCAACAGCCAAGGAGCCAATCCCTGTCAAAGTGTCCTTGAGCAACACACTGAACCCATACAAGCTCTGTATCCGGACACTATCACCCCTCTGGTTAAATGTATGTATATAGCCTACTGTAGGTCTATGCAAAGATAGAAATTCCTATTCACATTGTCTGCAATATATTGAATGAAAGCCATGCACCACATGGGTTGAGAGTGGAAATAACTGTCATCTATTTTCATTTTCATTTACACTAGGCATTTAGCTGACACTCTTATCCTGAGTGACTTGAATTGAATCCAACAGTAAAACAAGAATAAAGGAAAACTCCACCCTAAAACTCTGTTTAAAAAGCTGTTGGTGAGGTTTAAGGCTGACTGTAATTTACAAGTGACCAGGTCTGATTTATGTGTTTCGACAGTCTAATGATTTTCTGTCATTACGACATTGGTTGTCATAGCAACAATACAGGCGTTCCCATGCTGACTAACAACTCTGGGTGTTAACAACAAGCTATAGTAGCATGGAAGTTTCACTGGTGCTTATCTCTGCCAAGGAAGTTTTTCATTTGGTTCTTTTGCTTTTGGTTAGTTTGTCTGTGTCTGCTGTCTTATGAACAGATTTCCATGAAAGTTGGTGGACAGATCGGCCCCGGGCCAAGGAACAAGTGATTAAATTTTTGTGGTGATCTGGATCTGGGATTTCTGCCATTAGATAATTTTTCTTTTTTTTTTTTAGCCAAGAAACTAGAGACTTGACTTGAATCCTAAGGGAATGTTTTCAGGGTTGACAAATCAATTCACTGCAAAAAAAAAACACGTCCATCTTAACAGGTCATTTAGTCTCATATTCAGCCTTCAAATCTTACTTTTCTTAAACCAAGAGTTTAATTCTGCCAATGAGGTGAGATAACTCCACTTGTTTCCAATGCAGCTTCACTTGTTTCAGGAATTTTCTAGAAATAAGTGTCAAGAAAATGACACTTGATTCTGCAAAATTCTTGAAACAAGTTGATTTGCATCGGAAATAAGTGAAATTATGTCACCACATTGGCAGATTTTTTCGCTGGTTTCAAGAATATTCCAATTTTAGGACTCAATAATAGACTAAAAGACTTGTTAAGATGGAGATGTTTTGCAGTGTTTAAGTTAAAGTTTAAGTGATAGAATTGATGTGTTTGGGTGTATCAGCGAGTTGGAGAATCACTCAGCATTGGCCTCAGTTGCCTTCTAGTTCTGTCTGTTTATATGATGCCATTTTTTTACTTGAGGTGCAGAACGCATTTGTCACACGAGACACCATCGACGCAGGAGGAGGCTGCTGTCTGCCACGTTGTTCAGGAGCCAGGAAACCTCTTCATCTGTCAAGGCGCCGCCGCCATTCTCCTGCTGGCTCTCCTCCATGTTTGTTGTTCTCTGCTCCTCTTGTTGCAGCGTGTGACGTCAAATCCGTGTTGTGCAGCGACCGACTAAAATACTGAATAAAAACCCCAACTTGAAATCTGATCTAAGTGGTCGGGCTGAGCTGCATTGTCAGAGATGTGATTTAAACCGCCTATGAATGCGGTTTAAATCTGATGTGAAAAGATCTGATTTCAGTGTAAAATATCCGGCTCTGAACGCAGCCTGTGTTTATGTTAAGAGGAGTCCATGGAATGAGCCAGAAGACCAGAGAACCACATTTGAACAAAACAGTGGGGAACGACCTGAAAAAGCTACACAGACCGATCCAAACCCAGAAGGAGGACGCTAATTGTGCCAAACAACGGTGGTGAATAATTTTGGTTGTGTTTAGTTTTGAATTCTGTTGCCAAACTAAAATACGGCTGGACGAACCTGAACGTTATTTTGTGTCCTTCCTGATAGGCTGAACGGTGTTAAAACCAACATTACAAACAACCAATAGTAATGAACGCAAGGTGAAGGTTTTCTCTATGTGACAGAGTGAGAAAATATCCATCTGAGCAAGTGATTTTATCTAGTTTTGAGTCTTAACATCTCATTTTCCTTAAAACAAGTGAAAAAATATGTAAAATACAAAAAATAATTTCATTTATTTCCAATACAAATCAACTTGTTTTAAGAATTTTCTTGAATACAGTTCTCTTGATACTAGTGGAGTGATCTGTCTTAATCTGCCTTGTTTCAAGATATTGAAACTTGAAAATCCTTAAACAAATGGAACAGCATTAGAAACAAAGTGGAATTGTCTTTATGCAATGGCAGAATTTTTCACTTGGTTTAAAAAAGAATAAGATTTAAAGACTGAATATGAGCTTGTTAAGATAGATTTCCCCCCCCTCCCCCAAGTGTTTAATGACAATTTGACAATTACCACCAGAACTTGTCGGAAGGAACTGGGAGAATCATTCTGAACACAAACCAGTTTTCCCTATTTATGCGATCTGGAATCTTCTCCGACACCAATTCACCGGAGACTATCTTTACAGCGCAGTCTTCTGCATGGTGAAATAAATATATTGTTATACGTTCAGTGTGTTTTCGGCTAGATAAGGCAAACACTAAAGGGAACAGGAGCTCCCGGTCTCTCCGGAGGGGAACGCCTTTATTTCCTGAAGCACGAAGGTAACGGCACATTTACATTGTTTTCACCTCATGTACGTATCAATGCATTGCTGCCAATCTTCAATCGACATGACAGTCTCATCTTGCCCTCGCTCAATTCCTATTATAAGAATTCCTGTGATACAGTGTGAATTATTTGGGAGCGCTGCTTTGCCTTGATCTTTTTTAATCTTTATTATCCAGGGAATGTTTGCCAAATGCAATATGTTTGTGTCATGTAGATCAAGGACTCGTACACTTTGTGCATAACCAACACTTCCTTATTTTAAAACCTTTCATCCTGATTTTAACCTTTATTTATTCAGGGAAGTTTTGGTGAGCTTGCATGTGTTTTTTTTTGAGCAACACCCAGTCATTTAGTCTCATATTCAGCCTTCAAATCTTATTTTTCTTAAACCAAGAGAAAAATTCTGCCAGTGAGGTGAGATAACCCCACTTGTTTCAGGAATTTTAAGTAAGACTCAATAATAGACTAAATGATTTGTTAAGATGGAGATGTTTTGCAGGGAAGTCACCCTCTCAGGCCAGAGTTTCTTTGCTGATTCTGAAAATCCAACAGCCTGGTTTCACAGAATTTTGTGAAATGATCATTATGTCTTACAATAGAAATAACATGCTCTGTGCACAAAAAGTGAGAGAAGTACAGACCATTTATATGGAGGAGACACGACTGGAAACAGGCAGTCAAAACAGTGCGATGGAAAGTAAAGGTGTGGAGGCTGGAGAGTCGACTGAAATGACCTGGGTTCCATTCCCAACTCATGCAAAGAAGTTTTCTACTCTAAGTGGAGTGTTCATTTTCAGTGAACCATTACCAACCAGAGGTGGGGACTCGAGTCACAAGACTTGGACTGGAGTCAGTTTCAATTGCTTGAGACTTGACTTGATGCATGAAGAGAAGACTTGAGACTTGACTTGGGTTCTGGTGACTTGGGACTCGACTTTGACTTGTACTCTGATGACTTGAAAAGGTTTCTAAAGTCTTGACTTGAGATCTTGTGTTTGTGTAAATGACTCAGATTGAAAGTGATGAGATTTGTTCCAGCAGACGACTGAATTTAAATTCTGTTTTCTGAATTTGTATGGAATGATCGAATTTACTGAAGTTGAAACTGATTCTAGAAATCAAACTCATGATGCTCTTACCAAGTTTTTATCCTATTAAAACCATATTGCATTGAAAAGTCCTAGATATTTAGTTTTCTTTAAGATATTAAATTGATACTGGACTCTGGATTTGTTCTGACTTGACTTGCTGTTCTACATGTAGACTTGAGACTTGACATTAATGACATGGACTTGAGTTGGACTTGACTTGGTAATCTACATTTAGACTTGGGACTCGAGCAAAGTCGACTTGGTCACACCTCTGTTACCAACCATTACAGTTATCTAAGCTTTTCACATGACGAACACATGAAAATGGCGTGTCCAATTCACGCTGCTGTCACATAATCCTTTTGCGGTGGAAAAATGTAAAATCTTCACAATATTTGTGTCCAAAACACCTGATTTACGACTGATTTACGCTTCAGTTTGTGCTCATTTCACAAAGTTCACCGAGTTTTGTGACACTGTTGAATTCCAACCAGTGACTTTGCAGTCACAAGTCTGCTTTCCTATCCTTCAGGGGCCGGCCAGACAGATATTTTGTTAAGTCAGGAACAGATTGAGGCAAAGCATTCTCTCTGGGGCTGATTAGCTGACAGATGACAGAGAGAACGAAGAGCTGTCTTGTCTTTTCTACGCAGCCTTGCCCGTATATTTCTTACACCCAAAAGTTAAGGCGTGGCTTTTTAAAAACGCCACACCTCCATTTTGCATTCGGATAAAGAACGGAGAACGACGGATCCACATACTTCATACTTCTCCTCCGCCTTCTTTCTGGCCGCTGCCTCCAGGCTCCTGCTGTCCTCAAACCCCAGGTCACATAAGTGTCCAGGACTGCCGTTTGGCCCTTTATGCACAACACATTCAGCACTGCAGCCGTTCAGTCACCTCATACTCCTCATACTCCGAGCCACCGGGCACTAAGTCTTCGCTGAGAAATACAGAGCTGTCGCCGTCTAAACCGAGAGGGTGCTGCTGATTACAAAATCCATGGAGAAATGCATTTCTCTCGCCCGCGCCTGAACCTGTATTGATTAAACGAGGGACTATTTGTTTGAAATGATGGAGGTGATTACATGGCCCTGATCATGCTGCAATATTGCATAGGGAATGATTTATGGCCAATCCATCAGCCTACATGTTTTTACAAGATAATATTGGATTTGGGAAGCCCCCTCATATTGGCAAGAGGAGGAGGAGGAGGAGGAGGGGGGCAGAGTGAGTTCATAGTGGAAATTTATGAATGTTACAATGATTACATTTTCAAACAGCGATTTCGTCTGGCCTTTGATGATGGCAACAAATATCCCTGTTGATTTCCCGTAACTCCTGGACTCCCATACGCATTACTCGGAACATAAACAAACAAAATGTCCCATAGTGTGTTTTGCTAAATGATGTGTATTACCATTAGGAAGCCGCCTCGCAGTCACCGGTATTGAGTGGTATTGTTGAGTAAATGCGATCATAGATCATACGAGCACAACAACCACACCTGCATTCGTCACATCCACAGCGCTTATAGATTATTTCCCTTGCGGAGGCATCTCATCGAACATCCCGCCTGCTTGCTTTTATGAGAAAACTACGGTTTTCACATGGTTTCTCTCCCCATTATCAAATGACCCTGAGACTCCAGCCTGCGAGTCTGAGTGACAAAAACATTAGCTAAGTGCATCCATATCACTAAATGGACGCAGCAGCTAGCGGTCTTTCAAAACAAACTCCCTTGATTCAGGGTTTCTACTTCTAGAAAATCAATTTGGACAATTGCAGCTCTTGAAAAGTTTGAGCAACTGAGCTAAAAGTCTTGAAAAGTGTGTGTGTGTGTGTGGGGGGGGGGGGGGGGGGGAATGCTGTTCAATCCTGTTACATATGTGAGTCAATGCTTTTTATTTTGATATTTGTTGCTGTGAAGAATCATTTTCATTTCATATCATATTTCATGTCATATTGCCCAGCCAAGGCCAGCAAACACCTTACTGAACACTGTCTAAAATATTCACAAAAAAATTGGTTTTGGGGAAAAAAAGTATGGAACTTTAAAATGGAAAATGCGTAGGAACCTTCACAACTTTTTTTTTCTGTGAGCCACTGGTCAGTCACTGGAAACCAATTGTTTAGCTAATGCTCTTTAAAACTAAAAAAAAAAAAAGAAAGAGCCACTTCCTCTGGTAAACTCCTGAGTGGTGATGATGACGGACCAATTAGCCTGACTCATTAGCTTTCGGAGAGCATTAGAAAATAAAGCTGTGGCAGGATGGACTTCGCTCTGAGTGTTTTTGCATTATTGATTGAGAATTAATGGCGGAAGCAGCTGTCATTGAAAGGGTACGGGAGGGCTGGAGAAAACCTTAGTAATGGCAATCTGGGCCATTTAAGAGTCAGCGAGATGGCTGTTAACCACTTAAGGGTTGGAGCAGAGCGTGAGGAGGAGGAGGAAGAGGAGGAGAGGAGGAGCGGTGGCTAACAGGATGCAAGCTGGTTTAGCTGTTAGGTTGGACAGAGATGGGCAGTGCTTCTACATTTATTTGAAATATGTTTTTAATTGCTTTGTTGTATTTAGTTTTTTTTGGCATTTTGCATTTTGTAACTTGTATTTTGCAAAGTGTCAAAAACTATTTTACATAATTTGTAACAGGATACAAGAAAAGTCACAATGTTTTAAATGAGATAAATGTTTCTACTGTGAAAAGAAACAGCATTTAGAAAACATATTTGGTCCTGTAGAGAAATCTGAAGAATTCAAAGCTGTGAGACTATTTAATGAAATAAACAATAACACCAGTAAGACTTCATCATAAGGCCTCATTTTAGACCAATGAATTCCAAACATCAGTAAGACTTTAAGGTGCAGAAGGTCCATGAGGTCTTGTTGAAGTGATATCGTCTTCTCCTTTCAATTTGACGAAGCACATGCTCTTAAAATAGATACTTATAGATTTATAGTTTGTTCAGATCTGCAACCATTCAAGATATAGGGTTATTTTGTAAGGGTATAATCTGTAACATACGTCTGTCTATCTATGAACATAAATAATGTCATATTGCACTCCACTCCTTGTCACTGAACTCCTGAGAGCTCCAGTAAAACTGTGCAGCTTTGCAACTATATAAAAGTCACAGAAGCAGAATGAGTACATTGGAATAATTAAATTTTCAAATCTCAGCGTCCAATGGGCTACGCCTGTGACTGGCCCAGTGTTAACCTCCTGTCAGAGGATCAAAGCCGTGAGCACAGTGATGCACTGTGTGACCGTGCGTTGAGCGTTTCCCATTAACCGGCTTCGCTCCGACCGGCTTTTTCACGAGGCGGCTCGCTCTCCACCGAGGTTTAAAAAGACCAGACGTGTTTTCGTCTGGGTGAATAGCCGGGAGTTTGCCGCGGCGCCACCCACGCTAAGCCGTAACGTTCGATTGCTCAACGAGTTCAAAGGGGATTGTGGGCGGTTAGCTGGTGTTACAGCTGTGTGTTTTGTTTCAAACTGTGTGCACAAGTGTGGTGTAAAGGCTGCGTTGAGTCAGTGGCCGGCCCCATTGAGAAACAGGAAAAACAAAACAGGCAGATACTTGCAGAGGAGGAGGGCTGTGCAGAGGGAGGTATGCACCGTACTGTACACTTCATTTCTGAGGAGACATTCACCCATAAAGACACACACACACACATGCAAACGCACCAACATCCACGCACACACACACACACAGACACACACACACCGGAATGCATGCACGAACAAAGACATGCAGATTTTTACATGCTTGCACACACACATATTTCCAAAGATACACACAGTCATGGTAAAATCCTTTGCCTTTATGCTTTAACTACACACACAAACAAACCCATACAACACACCCCACTACTCCATGCACATGCACACACACACACACACACACACACACACACACATGCAGCCTGTTCACATCCTCGGTAAACAAACCCCGCTGACTTTTATGACATCTGCATTGCTGACATTTCCCTGTGCATACCAGCAGCACGGCTGTGATTTACTCCACCATAATTACACAGCTGGCCAAAGATGCAAGGCTGTCATCTTTCTTTTTTTTTTTTTTTTTTTTTTAGAATACCAGCAGGTATGTTAGGGAGCCAGGCAAAAACAAACCTTGGAATGAAGTGGAACCTCCATGCTTATGATAACAAAGAATAATAAGGTGTCTGTTTGCCTGTTCCACCATTTGTTCATCAATCTGTCAGTGCAGAGAAGCCAAACCGAGCACGCAACATTTGCGATTCTCTAATTGCCAATTGAATAAAACATAATTATGATCCAGCGTATATCTAGTGCATGAAACTTTTCAATTGTCCGCACAGGAAGTGATGCGTTTTACTTTTCCGGTTTGTTTGGAATAAACAGAAATAGAAGAAGAAGAACTGGGTAGTTAGCATGAGCAGCGATAGCCGCCATGGCTGCACAGAGAAAAGAGCGCCACCTAGAGAAACTCAAACCGCATCAAAGCCCCGCACCTCCACACTGTTTGATTGACAGGTGATCTCTGGGAAGAAACACCACAGCGATGAGGCTGAGGACAAAAAAAAACAAACAAAAAAAACAGCTCTTGCAGATTGCCACTTTCATTTGCACACGTCAAATCAGCATAAATAACAGTCATTTGTATTCTTCGTAATGTATTTACGGCTCTATAGCGCTCTGCCGAATGATTGTTTAGACGTGATTTATGCCCCTCCCCCTCACCCCCCCCCCCCCCCCCCCCCAGTTATTTTAAGTAATTTGGGCGTAATGCCTGTTCTGCAATTGACATTGGGCTGCATCTAATGACGTGCATCATTCCAGACGGACGTCCGCTCACAATACATGACGAACACGCCGCCCGCACACACCTACGCCCCGTCACATTGTAAAGACTAATGGGCGCTGTATATGATCACTCCTCGTCTTGAGTAATGGCTGATGAGTAACGTCCTCACTTCTCACTCCCCCGCACGGCGCGCACACACACACACACACACACACACACACACCCCATCTCTTCCCTCTTCTTCATCTCTCTCCCTTCACCTCTTCTTCTACCCCTCTCCCATATAATTTATCCCTATCCATCCCTCCTCCCCTTCCTTCCCTCCCTTATTCCTAATCTCTCAACACCCCCCCCCCCCCCCCCACCCACCCACCCACCACACCCACACCCCCCGACCGGTGGGTGCGCCCTCCAATCAATTAGCTCATGTGTTGTAATGACAGCAGCTGTGGCCTGGTGGGGCTCCTTTGCGTTTAAGAGTGTTTTACTGCCCGGATGGGATGCCTCTCGTTTATTCGCCCCGGGGAGAGCTGGATGGAAACCTGCATATGTTCATCCATCTCTGTGCTTTTTCTTTCTGCAGCATCTGCTCTGTGTCAGAGCCTGCTGTCCCTACAAGGCGGCTCGGTCTAAGGGGGGGGGGGGATAGCAGAGGTGGAAAGAGTGAAAACAGAGGATTTTACTCTAGGAAATGTGTTGTAACTTTGAATAAATGGTGCTCAAGTTGGAGGAGAATTACTCAGTTGGCTCACAAAAACTGTTCTCGAGAATGTAGTAAATCCATGCATTTTTGTACATATTCCTTAACTAAAGTGTTTTAAAGCAGTGGTTCTCAACGTGGGGTCCGGGGACCACCAGGGGTCCTTGAGGGGGTTCCAGGGGGTCCCCAGCAAATTGATGAATTGTTAAACTTCACTCCATTATTTCATTTACAGGAAGTTAACACAATTAGAGAATGTAGAAGAATGACTGTTTTGATCATAGTTTCTCTGTTGTCTCTCTACCTGCAATGCAGACAGTCATGGAATTCTGGACAAAATCATATCTGACAATAAAAATATTCTCAGATTTGGGTCCGAGAGATAAAATCTCATCAAATGGGGGTCCGTGGCCCTAATGTGGACTAAATTAGGGGTCCTTGATACGAAAAAGGTTGAGAATCACTGTCTTAAAGGATAGGTTCGGCGATGTTGGACCTATATATAACTTGCCTCTTACATACCTGTAGTGCTTGGGCCCACAGGGAATATTGGCTCCAGAGTCAGCTGTCAGTTGAAACAGCGAGCTCGGTTGCCAATCTGATTGGCCAATCAGCCCAAACAGGTTTGTCAGAATATCTCCAAAAAAGCCAGAGTCTGTCTGTGAAAACGATACGGCGACCAACCGACTATTTTCTTAAGTATTTCTATCCACAGTTACCACTCAGTGGATCGTCTTCTACCAAACTCCATTGTTTACAGTCTGACCGTCTGCAAACTTTCGCCCCACAGAGAAGATTTCCCACCACTGACCATATCCAACACCTGAATTTCATCTGGGAAAACAAGATGAATCTACAGGGTTTCAGGAGATGGGACACTTTTCTCTGTTGCAGGCCTGCTTTGTGATTTCGGCTGCTAAGATGGTTGTATTTTTACATAAAGATCTTGACTAGTGCAGCAAACACATACAACAAAACCCAACAATAAACAGGGTATAATAAGGTTATAAATAAGGTGTTTATTCAATATTCTGACAAATTCTAGCATATCCAAGATACCAGATTGGAATGTAAAGTAATATAATGTCCAAATAATATCAGAATATCCCAAACCAGGGTTCGAAAGGTTGGTGAGGTAGAAAAACAAACAAACAAACATGAATATCAGGTTCTATCTATGATCTAAAGAGAAACAAACTACTTTTACTATGTTTAAAGATTTTTTTTTCCAAACAGCCTTCCTCTTTTAGGAGCCAAAACACGTCTGAATCCTGGTCACAACACCGGAACATTCTCCCATTTTCACCGTCCCCAGCTCCTCTCCGTCATCCTGCCTCTCTGGAGATAGGTTGATCCATCACACACACACACACACACACACACACACACACACAGACACACACACAGACACACACACAGGCATACTCGCCCACATGAATGTCATTCTAGGGATAGCTTGATCCATCACAGATGTGCCTACATATACAGACACAGACAGGCATGCACACACACATACAATTGTGCACATACTGTATACACACACACACACACACACACACACACACACACACATGCGTACACACATACTTGCCTGCATGTATGTCATTCCAGGAGTAGTTTGATCCATCACTCACGCCCTTACTGAGTTACTTGCAGACAGTACATGCACACACAAGCACACAGGCAGGCACGCACACACACACACACACACACACACACACACACACACACACACACACACACACACACACACACACACACACATAGGTACCTTGGATATGAGCAGGTAATTGGACAGTACTTCAGCGGGGGGTTAAGAGTCCTGGGTGATTGTCAGGTTTGTCACAGAGCCAAGAGACTCATCTTCAGCCCAACTCTTCTCATGAGCTGCCAAGTGGACGCTCTTCCCCCTAATCAACCCGCTGCAACACTGAAACTGGAGGAAAATCCCAAAAAACGAGAATGTAGATTTTTAAGTCATTGCACTTCTATATATTTCGCTTCTTGTGTGCAGCACTTGTGACATTGATACACAAGAAGAAACCATCCATTCAAAGTTTTTAGAACAACGGTACATAACAACACAAACACAAGGCAAGGCAAGGCAAGTTTATTTATATAGCACATTTCAGCAACAAGGCAATTCAAAGTGCTTTACATAAAACATTAAAAGCATTGAGACAAATTGAAAAAGATAAAATTCATATATTGCATTAAAAGAATCAAATCGAGTAAAATAGAAAGACAAAAGAACACAACAAACACAACATAAGCATTTACACTTTTCGTATCCAAACGTTTCTCAGAGGCAGAAATAATCTCATTGGTTGAGTTAAACCTCAGTGGGCGGGGCTAAAGAACAACAGTTTTTCTAGCTAAGTAACATTAGACTGAAGCCAAGTGAACTGAAAAAAATCAGCGTCAACACAAACAAACACAACATTTTCACAATATTATATTATGGCAGGGTAAAAAAATGTGGATTAAAACTGTTTTGGAAACTGTTTTGAACTGATATCAGAAAGATATTTAGGTCAGATTTCACAAACCAACGCAGGTAGCAGCTACGGACAATTACAGACATCGGCTCAGCTTTCATTTCGGAGCTGTATATTTACACTGGTTTTCAGTGTTGGTGCAGGCCGTCGAATCAACACACATAGTCAGTGTCAAAATATTTGCTGGGGATGTAACAAATATTTCTCTGTCTGTGAATACCCGTGTCTAATGGACCGGGGCAAGAGGGAGACAAAGTAGAGCTTGTAAGAAGACGTAAAAGCTTTTCTCCGCGAAGCATCGAGGCGTCCTGTGTTGGGGAAAAAAAGGAGAATTTGTTGGAGAGTAAAAAGAGAGGGAGAGAGAGAGAGAGAGAGAGAGAGAGGGAGGGAGGAAGTGGCTCGATTCTCTTCACCTCCTCTGTTCCCGTGACGCCGCTTCGCCCCCTCGCTCTAAACGCTCCCCACACACACACACACACACACACACACACACACACGTCCCAACTCCACCTATTTCATTTTTCATTTTCAGCAATTTTCTGTGGCTTTGCAGCAATATTGATATAAAAGACTGCGGGGCTGCTGCTGCTGCGCCCGGGCCGGGAATGGAAAGCACCCAGCTGTAGTGCACCGGGAGCTCAATGTTAAAAAAAACGAAAAAAAAAAAAAAAAAAAAACAATTACATGGTCTTTTTACCATGCCAATACAGCAGAGAGGGGACAGAGCGGCAGACCTGCTGTTTAACTACCTGTTCAGATGTTGTGGCCGAGTGTGAAAGAATTCAGCTGGGGTTGGTTTTTGACTTCATACGGCGTTTTGATTGGCTGTCAGGACCCGACGCCCCCGCAGTGGTCAATCACAATTTGTTTATGTAGTTTGTTAAAATGTGGCTTCTTGAAGGAGGAAACCCGCTGAGAATCTTGATGTGAGAGAGGGCTGCGGCGTTTTCAGCAGCCTAGTACAGCTGCTACAATACAGCAGGTCTTAAAACTTAGTACATTATTCTAGTGTTATTTCTGCTTTATTAGATTAGCATACAGTAGAGCAAGAGAGAGAGAGAGAGAGAGAGAGAGAGAAGCACACAGTAGAGAGAAAGAGAGAGAGAGAAAAGGTTAGGAGAGGATGATATGCAACAAAGGTGGTGATTTGGATCCAAACCCACAACCGCAGGTCTTTGCAACCATCGCATTTACTTTAAATGTTTACTGTTTTTACTGAATAGAGATGGTAATGCAGGCATTTCCCATGAAAACATGTGTTACACATTTGGATCGATATAGGGAGTAGGTCTAATTGGTATGCTTCCAACTAGTACTACAAAAAAAGCTTTTAGTTATTCAAGAAATTCATTTCATCCAGAAAGATGCAAACGTGGATCACTTCGTCCCTCTGGGTGATTTTAAAAGTCTGTTGCAGTCTTTAAAAACTGAAGTTTGTAGCTGTTTTACTTGAGATTGTACACTGTGTGATTTGTATATTTGTATGTATTCCTTGTAATTTTATATTGTGGTTTTGTGCTGTATTTTTGTAACATCTGTTTGCTGCTCTCCCTTGCAAAAGAGATGAACATCTCAATGGGAATCACCTGGTTAAAGGAGAAATACAAAAACTAAAAAAAAAAACTGAATATAATTAGAGGAGAAACTTCATACACTGTGGCCTTATTGGCAAAAAACATTGAATTCCATAAGCGTTAAACATTGTGGTTGCTACTATGCAGTGCATGCCATTTCTGTCTGTGACTAATATTCAATAGTTAAACAGTCAAAGTAAGGAATGCAAGTTTTTTTTTTTTTTTTTTTTTTTTTTCCTTTGGCAAAATGGACCTCAAACAGTTAAACACCTTGTTTGTGGGCTGTAAAATTTAATTCCAGGTCGGCTTCATGCCAGTACTTTACACTTGTGGTTTCTGCAGTCAACACACTCCATGCCAAATTCCCACAGTTGGAAGTCGGCAGTGCCTCGATCAAAACAGATTAACCTTTAATGCAGAAAATATAAGAATAATGCGCCACATATCCGCCATACGAAGCGGGCCTGAGCTGAAATTATGAGCATATTAGTTTTATGGGAGTGTATTAGTGTAAGTTCATTATGCCGGTTTGCATTGTTAATCAGATAAAATACATATTTGGGTTGTGCAGATTTTCAGAGCTAATTTACTTTACTCCTGTACCAGAGAGTTTGTGATTGTGATATGAAGTTATTCTTTAGACTGTGAAGTTGAAGGTCTGATCTGAAATTATGATTATATCAGCTGTATGGGAATGTGTTTTTAATAAGTTCAGCATGCCAGGCTCTGCTGCTGATAAGATGAAACAAATAAGAATTGTGGTTTTGCAGAAGAGATATTTTCATATTAAGAGTTTACTGCACCAGATGGTTGCAATTTTGATATAAAGTCTGAAAGTGGGTCTGAAATTATAATTCTAGTGTAATGAGAGTGCATTTTTAAAAACAAATTCCTTATGTCATTTTGGACTGTTAATAAGATGAAATGGATGAGATTTTCGGTCAGGTGGAAGACCGATTTTCAAGGATGGGACAAAGTCGACTCGGTCCACCGCAGCAGAGATAGCGGTGACTGTGATTACTCTGTACAGCAAAGCCACAAAAAGGCATTTCCGCGGCCCGTCCTCCATTCTCACTACTTCGACATTGCCAGGACCAATAAAAGCCATCGCTGTGATGACCTCCCCCTGTTATTTCTGAAGTATATTGTTCCATTTCCTCTGTGGCCCAAACCAGCAGGAGGAATGTCCTATTTCCTCTCTGGAGGGGGAGGGGTGGGGGGGTGGGGGGGGGGGGGTTCTGGGTCGATTGTTCCATTGCTTACTTAGAGTAAAGCGGCATGGGGGGTCATGGGTGATCACACTGTAAAAAATGTCCATCTTAACAGGTGAGGTAATCTTTGTCTTATTGTAAAGTGTTAGATAGAAGAACATGCTTGGGAAAAAACAACATTAGACAATCGCTTTATTTTCAAAGTACAATAAAATAATAAAAATAATACGCAAAGCAATACAGGCACTTGAAGCAGAATAAGACAGTAATGCAGAAACACACTACATGCTGCAAACAGGACCTCATACACATATGATAGTCGGATTAGTTTGGGTCTAACTATCTTTTTTTTTTTTTATCAAAACAAGCGGAAACTTTCTGCCAATGAGATGAGATAATTTCACTTGTCTTGAATGCCGTTTCACAAGAATTTCCCTGAATCAGGTGACAACGTCTTGAAATAAGACAGATCAGTCTAGTAGTATCTAGTAAGATAATGTCGCTTCATGTCAGCATTCATGAAGCGAGTCGATTTGCATTGGAAACAAGTGGAACGTTCTCACCCGATTGGTTGATGTTCTTTCACAAAAGCTGCACAAGGCAACTTGAGTGACTTGAGCACTCGAGCGAGAGATAACTGTTTGAAAAATTTGAACCAAAAGCCATGTAACTTGATGTCAGTAAACTGCTCACAGCTCTCTCATGCTCACCGACCAGGCCGGTCTGTGACGCTTTATACCAAAGGAAACCAGAGACGAGAGAGGAAGAGATCTAACATTGGTGTATTATTGTTAGGCTTAGTTCGTATATGAATTAATGTTTGTCACTTCATCCAGTTTGCATACTGACTCCAGAATTTCCACCCTGATCTCATAAAAAGGCGTGAAATGTGAACGAAACTCTGAAATGCAGATTTACGTGCTGTGGACAAGAATTATGTGAAAATTGCATTCCTCCAACACAAAGTGGATGCTGTGACAATAACACGAATTGGGCACAACATTTTCAGCTAAAGTTTAAGTTTAGGTTAACTTTGGTTAAGGTTTGTGGTTAGGCAACTAAAACAACTTGATTAAGGTTAGGGAAAGAACTCAAGAAATCTCAAATTTGACTAGAAATTTCCTTTATACAAGCTGGGAATTGAACCCCGGTCACTGGCATTGAAGTCAAACTCATCCGGCCGTCCATCACCCAACCACAACACCCTGACTTTCCACTGAGCTGCTTCAATGTGACTCTACTTCTTGTTTATAGTCGTGTCTCCTTCATGGAACCGTTTCATGCTGGGAAAACAGAATTTGAACAGTTTACCTGCCACCAACACAGTAATTTGATGCTAACAAGTCGTGTTCACTTCGCGTATTTGCGTGAGATCAGATTGAGAATTTGATTTGGGTGAAATGGGGCGAATCTGCGTTGTTTCAATTAGTGGGGATGGGCCGCTCTCCTCCTCTGCTGCAGACAAAAATGAGATTTACGCTGTTAAAACGGGCGGATTGTTACATAAAGATCTCGCCTTCTGCAGCTTCAAGACTCCCATAAGAGCTGAAGACTCAATACCGGATTAAATGACTTGTTATGATGGACATTTTTTCCAGTGTGCAGGGACCGGAGAGAGGCATGAGGGGGCGTGGGTGAATACTGTGCTCACATTCTGTAGGCTCTGTCACTTGGGGCCCGGACTCATCTCATCACAGCTGTTCCACGCCCACATACACACGCAGTGCAAGGAATATAAAGTATTCGAGCCGGCTACAGCATGGGGAAAGTTTGGCAAACTTGTCAGCCATGTGTTGGTGTAACAGGGATCATCTGCATCTGAGAGCGTTGCATAAATTCACTCGCATTTGTGCATATCGTATAGCGTTTCATAGAAATACTTACAATGGATGGGTGGTGCTGATTTGACCCTGTGTGGAGACATTCTGTAAGATTTTAGATTTAATTTAAGCATTTAGGTCATGCTGTTAAAATGAGTGCCACAGTGGAATAAACTTAGATTTCTAAATTTCAGCATGATAAGTATAAGGGTCGAAGCCACAGCTCCCTGACAACTGATGTCAAAAATAATCCTGTCCGCCTCGCATGTTCACGTATGATAGAGAAGTGCAAGTCAAGAAATTAGCTTCCAGGCAGAGCAGGAGTCCCTGTTCACTGTGTGTGTGTGTGTGTGTGTGTGTGTGTGTGTGGATCCGACAATAACTGTCAAAATCACAATACCTGCACTTGATTTGCGATTTAGTCAAACTGTACAGCTGGCTAAGTGGACAACTAATTTTCATTTTATCTTCAAAGCCACTTTGCACAGGCTCTCCATATGCAGCCCAAAGTACTGAGTCAGTAAATGCAACCAATCAGCTGGCATTGTGCTCCCCGCGCGCCTCCCGGCCCGCGGAGCAGCCTCGTTTGTGGGAGCAGCCGGGGTCTCCGGCGGCTGAAAAATGAACCCCTACTGTCGCCATTAGGCCGGCATGTCTCCCCCCCTGTAAGATAGCAGTCTGGTGCTTTTTGCTGCTGTTGTGGAAAAAACATGTAACTGCAATTTTGGTGGGGTTTTTTTTTTTTTTTTTTCCTTTCATTTCCATTTTAGGCATTTAGCTGACACTCTTTTCCAGAGCGGCTTACAGTGAGAATAGCGCGATTACCATAAAGGAGTCACATCTTTAGCATGCTGCGGTCCCAAGAGGGAATCAAAACCCAGCAGGCGGTTGACAGACGAACGGCGTCCAAGGAGGAGGCGGCCAAGTTCAACGTCAGCTCAAGTGCAATGTTGTGGCGTGGATAAGAATTCATATTAAAACAGCTCTGGAAACTGTTCTGACCTGATGGAAAGATATTTAGATCCCGATTTCACTACTTTAATTTATATGATATTCAGCATCGGTGCAGGCCCGTTGTATCAGCATCTATTCAACGTCAAAATGTTTACTGCGAACCCTGGCAGTGTCAGTGCCATATGTTCTACTCACTGAGCCATGCAGTGCCTGTATTTAGATGTTGAGTTTCATGACTCTTGGGACCTTGAAATCTGTCTGAAACCCCGATTCTGTATATTCACTTCACTCCAAATCTCCATGTATTATTTTGCATTCATTTGCATTCATGTCTCTTATAGTTTTCTAACCCTTGTTGTATTTTATTACCTCTTTTTGTATTACCTTTCCTGCACTTGATTTCCTTGGCACTGTTCTACCAATTGCTGCAGATCAATAAAGTGAAATCTTATCTTATCTTATCTTATCTTATCTTATCTTATCTTATCGTATCTTATCTTATCTTATCAAAATACAGTAGACATCAAGGTAAAAGCAAATCTCCATGTATTATTTGCATTCATTTGCACTGTCTCTTATAGTTTTCTAACCCTTATTGTATTTTATTACCTCTTTTTTTATTACCTTTCCTGCACTTGATTTCCTTGGCACTGTTCCACCAATTGCTGCTGTGACACCTGAATTTCCCCCAGGGGATCAATAAAGTGAAATCTTATCTTATCTTATCTTATCTAAATACAATAGACATCAAGGTAAAAACAAGCATCCTCTGCCTTCATTTCTTACTTATTGCAGCCTGGCAGACAACCTCAGTGAGATCAGTTTGGGGCTCATACAGCCTGGCAGACCCCCCACCACCCCCCTCCTACCCCCCACCCACACCCTCTCCTTACCCTCCCCCACCCCCCCACCCCCTCCAAGTCTCTCCGGTGTGGACACTGCCTCGATGAGACTCCCTGACGTTCGGGCCACGGAGGTTAAGTGGAGCTCGGAGGGAGAGCCCAGCTGTGATGAGGGACCGTAAATCCCATAAGCCACCAGACTCGGGCCAGGTTCACACCGCAGGAAGCTTTGATAGGAGATGTGGCGAGAGTGGCTCTGTGTTTCAAGCGCGGGGGGAATATTGGATGTGAGCAGATAGAAATGTCTTGGCTGGAGCCGCCGACGTGAGAAGAATAGCGTATTGTCTTTGTTTTGAACAAACCCGGCGCTGTGTCCTGTGGAGGGAGCACGCTGACATTTCTCTCTGAAATATGAACAATTCTCAGTTTTACAGAGCTGAGCCTATTCAGAGTTATGTAATTTGACAGGACAATGTTAGAATTTATTTTTTCATTAGAACGAGGAAATATGGGTTTCCCTGTCTTAGAAATGATTGTTTCTTCATGGCTGTTTTGTTTCTCAGCATCTTGCGATTTTATGAAGAGAAGTGCTATGCAAATATTGTCATTATTAATTAGATAATCATTACTATTAATAGACAGAAGGCTCCCAGGTTTCTTGAGTGAATGGGAGAATCCAAATAACTTTAAGAGATCCATGTTCACACGTTCACACGCTGAAGAAGTCAAATTTTGTTCAATTTGGTTTGTCAGAGAATTTTTAAAACGCATGTTAAAAACCTACATGCATCTCAAAATGATCAAGAATTATACAGAAAGTCGAAGGTGTTTGTCCACTGTGGGGCTTCATCGCAAGAGACCACATGCATTACATGATGACAACACCTTGACATCGATAAATTACAAGTCTACAAGTCAGTAACCTGTATTTCAATTAAAGCTTTCTGGTCTCCTCTCAATTTTGTCCTAAATGGATACGGTTCAAACAGCCACAACATTTGTTTTTGCTTACCACAAAGTCACCACCCTGAAATTGATATTTGGCTCATTGTACTTCCAGAGGATTCAAATCTGTCATCATCTGTTGATGCTGCGGATCCGTCGGCCAATCAAATTGAGTTTTAAACAGTCTGGGCATCGGTGGCATGTGGAGCTGCCATCAGATCCCAGGCCGACCAGATAGCAGAGACGTACTTTTCCTCAATGAAGCGCTCATGACAAGGGCAGCCTCGCTTTGTAAAAATGCTGAATTATCCAGTTAATTCCTGCAGCACTGGATCAAGATTCATTTCCCTGCAGACTGATAGAGCTAAGAATGAATCCAGACCAAAGCTGAGAGGCATGACTGTCTGAGCTTTGTATTTGAACAGCAAACAGCGCAGCGGGGAACACAATTTCCAGCCCGCAGGCAAGGAGGCTAATCTCCCAATTAGCTATTAAATGTGCTCATTAAAAACAGCAAAGGCAAATGTCCTAGAATAATCTGCAAAACAAAAACAAAAGATGTCTTTCTTATAGCGCTCGTTTCTTTGAGGCAACTTGACATGAATTGGGCAACACTATATGCAATTAGAGACTCTTTGAAATAGCTGTGTTTGCAGTCGACAAGGTTCAGGACAGAGTGGCGGTTGTGTATCGTTTTACAGGCCTCGCTTGGCTCCTGTAGCGCCGCACATTATACTTGAGTGGGTAGTTTGTTTGATTCTTAGAATTAACTAAAATGGCTCTCGCCCGACTCGGCATGCTGAAACGATCAGCCGCGGCTCTGTGGAAAAGCATCACGCTGCGTCACGTAACGTTTTCTAGAGAATCTCTAAACACCGGTTTTTAATTCACTAATTGATTAATTTATTATTGTGATGCTGCAGGAGAGGGTAATGCTTCACTTTATAATGCTCTTGTTCCAGTGTGTTAACCTGTGCATAAGTTAATGGAAAAAGCAATAGGCAGTGATACTGTGTAAATACTGTTCTAATACAACCAGTTAACAAATACCCAATTTTTTCATCATTTTGTCACATTTCCTTCAGCACAAATATATTATTGTGTACCTAGGAAACTTCCCCATAGGTTTCCATAGTTGTGCAAGTTAATACAGAGGAATAAGGCCATTATAAAGTGTTATGCACAAAAACATGTTAAAGAAGCAAAACTAGCCCTGTAATTAAAGCGGTAATATTATAGGAATTCAAATGTTCCTCTATTTATAAAGATAGATTCTTAAAGATATTTACTGTAGACATTTTTAAAATGTGATTTTGTTTAAGTAGTGAAATTTGAAGTTCTTGCATTTTCAAAAATTCACTGTTTTTTTTTTTTTACAAGCCGTTTCAGACTAACTCCAGTAAATGCATCACAACTGGACTTGGTCCTGATTGGCTCCCTTACTAATCAATGGGTAAAATCTTTCCAATCAGGCCAGTTTGCAGGAATTGAACTGGAAACCCTCCACTCCTCCAAAGCCAGCACGTTTACACTCATCTGAATTAGAGGAGCTGCTGCTGTCGGCCAATCAGAGTCCTGTATTATGAGGACTTAGACTTAAAATTCATTTATATGCAAAACATCATGAAGAACAATATTCTTATCCTGAAAATCATGAAACCGGAATAATATGAGACGTTTAAGTGTTTCATTAGAATGAGAATCACAGTATCGACTCTCAGCTTACACAGTGACTCAGGATCCTTTCTGACACACAGGGACAACAAGGCTTTATACTCATATGATAGACAGTAGACTACACATATCCCTTGAGAAATATACATTCTGCATTCATTTGCTAAGTGGGTTCAGGCAGTGTGGCATACAGCTTGACTTGCAGCTGCAGAGGAGATGTGGAGGCCAGATATCGAATAGGACGCAACCTGAATAATTTGAAAATACCTGAGAAACATGTGGAACCACAAAATCTTGTTGAGTTGTGGTACAGTGCAATAGTTTTGTGGTAGAGTAAGTCATTAGTCAACTAAATTATCACATTTATATTTACATTTTAGGCATTTTAGCTGAGGCTTATATCCAGAGCGGCTTACAGCAAATGCATTAGGAGCAGAATAGCAGCCATTGTTATTTGTCCTTAGATATACAGTATGTTAAAATGATAATTGGGTAAAACTAGACAACATGGAGCCAATACTGTCTGCTTATATCCTTCATCTTGATCTCTGAGATGTATGATACAGGTTGTGCTGTTTAACCATAATATATGACCACAGGGACATTAAAGGAGACGTCCCGACTCATCATTTTGACATTTCAAGTCATGTCACATTTATTTGCACAGTGGTTTTAACAATCAGGTTCGTCACAAAGTGCCTTACAGAGCAGCTAAGGGTATAAATACATAAAAACAACAGGGAACGAACACATCACTTATTTTAAGATATGAGGCCAGACATTTAAGAGATGCACATAAAACCTTTGCTAAATTTGATTGCAAGGAAAAGGACAAATCAGACTCTGCTCTACTTTCCGGTCATTTTTGAATATTGTTTGTCCATGTCTGTTCAAATCATGTCCCTGCTGGAAATAATTTGCTTACAAATGGAGGCCAACTTGACATTTTGCGTTTGGTGGTTTTGCATTTACATGCAAGGCGTATAGCTGACTTACTATACAACATGATTTACAATAAGTGCAACACCAGAATAAGCTTCAATTCCGAGAACATGACAAGCAAAGAATAGCAGGGGGGTCAAGGCTCAGATTGCCCTGACAGCATTCCTGTAACACTATAGAATGATTATATAAGAGAAAAGTCCTGGGAAATACAGTAAAACGGAAAAATAAGAGCTAAGGAGAGAGGGTGGGGTGTGTAAAGGACGGCAGATGGGCAGTAATGAATATCTCATGTTTTATGTTTTGTGTCTTTTCCTACAATTATAATCATTTTCAAGATGCTGATTGACCATAAATCCCAGAGGAATAACAAGCTGCACTCATTATTACTGGGTGTTTGTTCAGTAAGGTTGGTGAACTAGGTATTTAAAGTGGTAATCCATGTGATTTTCTTTTAATTTTTTTTATTTAGTCTCCATCTTTGTTGCTCAGCCTCATCACTGTGGTGTTTCTGCACTGCCCTTCTCAGAGATCACCTGCCAATCAAACAGTGTGGGCGGAGCTTGGGTTTGCTGTTGATGCAGTTTGAGTTTCTCTTTTCTTTGTCTGTTCAGCCATGGTGGCTATCGCTGCTCATGCTAACTACCCAGTTCTTCTTCTTCTTCTGTTTATTCCAAACAAACTGTAAAACGTAAAACGCAGAGGATTTTTCCCAGGAAAGAGCTACCAGACACCGGCTGTTTAGAACAGACGAAGCTTTCATGAACTGGATATAGGTTGAATCACTGTTGTGTTTTATCAATCTGTGACAGAGAGCAGCAAAGTGAACATTTATTTATATGAAAATGTCACTACTTATTTTAAGCTTATTCTACTCTCTCTCTCACCCACTGAAAGTCACTCTGAATAAGAGCATTAGCTGCAATTAACATCCATCTGTCCTACAGCTATCCTCCACTAGTGCTGTGACAGCCACTGCAGCCTTTTCTGTCTCAGAGACAGCAGAGGCTTATGGCTAACACATAACGTTCCCATAACATTCCCGGAACGTTCCTTCCAGGTTTCTATTTGGTAACCCTCCCACAACGTTCTAAGAATGTTGTGCAAGTGTTTTTGTTCAACGTAACATTCCCAAAACTTTATAATAACCACATAAAGTAAAGTTTTTTGGGGGTAATTTTTGTAACGTTCCCCTGAGGTTTCCTGCTGGTAGCATTTTGGGTAACCCTCCCACAATGTTGTAAGTACATTTCGCAAATGTTTTTGTACAACATAACATTCCCAAAACGTTCTAATAACCACATAAAATAACGTTTTTTGGGGGTAATTTTTGTAACGTTCCCCTGAGGTTCCCTGTTGGTAGAATTTTGGGTAACCCTCCCACAACGTTAATTTTAACATCTAGGGAGCGTTAACCAGGAACGTTCAAGTAACCTTCCTGGAATATTCGACTAACCTTCCCAGAACGTTCTGGAAACGTAACCATAATGTTAGTTTTAAGTAAGAAAAAAATGCTGTTTTAACATCTAGGGAACGTTAAGGGGGAACGTTCAAGTAACCTTCCTGGAACATTCGACTAACCTTCCCAGAACGTTCTGGAAACGTAACCATAATGTTAGTTTTAAGTAAGAAAAAAATGCTGTTTTAACATCTAGGGAACGTTAAGGGGGAACGGTCAAGTAACCTTCCTGGAACATTGAACTTACTTTCCCAGAACGTTCTGGGAACGTACCCATAACGTAAGTTTTACGTAAGAAAAATTTGCCGTTTTAATATCTAGGGAATGTTAAGGGGAAATGTTCAAGTAACCTCCCTGGAACATTCAACTAACCTTCCCAGAACGTTCCGGGAACCACATTTTGAAAGCTGGGATACTCTCATTTTCCAAACTACTATTTGTCAGACCACACTTTGCACTGTTCAATGGCTAAATTTTCTGAACAGCATCTCTGAGGTGGAGCAACAGAGCGACAGTAGTGCAGAGAGCGTGCCAAGAAACATGGTATTTCTACAGGGGGACATCTGTAAATGCCTAATGGCCTAATCACACAGGACTAGCATTACAGTGTATGGGGACCTCATGTAATGAATCACTCCCCAACCTCTGTGTTTCATGACACACATTCACACAGGATAATGAAACTGACATCACTGGTCCCCCGGATACAGCTGTGTTACAATTTGTCACTTCCTGATTTAACAAAGCAAACCTGTGCCGAATAAAAGCATTCAAAACCTTCCTCTGTAGATTCCACTGCTGCCTTCTTTTGTCATTACAGGACAAATTTCCCCACGGGGATAATAAAGTATACAAATACAAATACAATACAAATAATACAGGACAAGGACAGAAACCGCTTGTCTAGAAGAAGGAGAAGGAAAAGAAATTCCACACCAAGAGCAAAAAGTCTGGCAGAGAGTTTGATTCACACAGGATTAGTATTATAAGTGGACCTCTGTCTTCACTGACAGTAGGTAATTTAAATCACTGACATGGCAGATTCACATGGGACTAAAATCACCATCTGGGCAATCATTACAAACTGGACGTCCCCAGGTAATATCTGTCCCATGGGAAGAACAGCTGTCGCAATTGCGTCTTTAAACCAAGGTGCATGAACTGGAAATAAAAGGAAAAGAATTCAGCTACAATTGGAGACCGATGGATGCTCTTCAAAAAAAACTAAAAAAATAACAATGTATTTCGGCAGCATGCCTTCATCAGGTTACGATGAAGACATGCTGCCAAAACTTGTATTTTACTGCATCAATTAAAGTTTTGTTGAAGAGCATCCATCGGCCTCCAAGAGCAGCTGCATTTTTTTTTTCCCTTTTCTAGTTATTTCCAGTTCATGAACCTTGGTTTAAAGACGAAGTTGCGACACTTCTTCTTCTTGTACTTTCATTTTACATCTTAAAGAAATAGTTCACCCAAAAATGAAAAGTCTGTCATCATCTCCTCCCCCTCATGCCAGTTGAAACACAGGTGAAGTTTGTCCATATAACACACAGGGAGGCTGCCAGCACAACTCCATAGCAGCCTTCTCCAAAACAACTGAAGTCAGTGGGGACCAGTTCTTCAGAGTTCCAAAAAGACCTACAGTATATTTACACCATCATTTAGTGTAAATCTTAACTACAGCTGATTGATTTGCAACAAATAATGGTGTATAGGTCTTTCTATTCACAGTGTGATTGTTTGGCTGTTTTTGTTTTGGAGCTCTAAAGAACAGGTCCCCATTGACTTCAGTTGTTTTGGAGAAGGCTGCTACCAAGTTGTGCTGGCAGCCTCCCTGTGTGTTATATGGACTAACAAACTTCACCTGTGTTTCATTTGGCATGAGGGTGAGTAGATGATGACAGGATTTTCATTTTTGGGTGAACTATTCCTTTAATCCCTATTCGCATGGGACAAATACTACCTGGGGACGTGCAGTGATTTGTAATAATTGCCCAGATTGTTGGTGATTTTCATCCTATATGTGAATCTGCCATGTCTGTAACTTGTAAAGTAAGAATTCCAGTGCAAATCTTTTTTTTTTTTTTTTTAAGAATATATTTATTGCATTTTTCATATATAGCACAGAACAAAACAGCTCAGACATGTCATGACAAATAAAATGAGTAGGTAAGAATAAGAAATAAAAATAAAAATAGTGGACATCTTTTCCTTTTTTAAGATTTAAAATAGCAATAGGTTCATACTAAGAGGTGACGAGAGGATGACAAATAATGTGAAAAGGGGGGGGATGGGTTGGGAGGGGGAGGGGTGAGGGGGGCGGTAATGGAAAAAAAGAAAGAAAAACAGTCTGAAAATAAAAGCTGTCTTGACTCTTTAATTTAAGGGTGTTTCTCCCGCCCGTCGTGACCCTGCCTCGGGGCGACCCGGGGGTCAACCTGCAGTCAGGGTCATAAAAAGCAAAGGTTGTCCCTGGCCGCCGGGTCTTTGGACGTGGTGAACCTGCCAGGCCCGAGCCAACCAGGTGAGAAAAAAAAAATAGAAAAGGGAAAAAAAAAAAAAAAAAAGAACAAAAAATGACAAGGTGATTTAGTCTCTCCTTTGTTGCGGTCACCTCCAGCGGCTTTCAGAGCCTGATTGACAGCAGTTTACCTTCCTGGGCCCGACACGTCTGTCACCCCCCCCTCCCCCCTCTCCCCCCCCCCCACCTCACAAATTCCACAGCAGATTTTGCGACGGCGAGTTTCCCCCAGAGTATCGGTGACAGAGCGTCCGAGGCCGCGTCTCCACGTCCGCCCTGTAATAAGTGTTCCTGACAGGCACTTTGTGCGGCTGAATAGCCCGTCTGTTTGACTAATTCTACAGCGTTCGGCGTGTAAAAGCAGCTGTCAGCGCCGCGTTTCTCGAATTACATATCTGTGAGGTAATTGATAAGAGGAGCCGGGGTGTGCGGTTGTGGTTTGTGTGTGTGTGTGTGTGTGTGTCTGTGTGTGTCTGTGTGTGTTCAGGTGTGTGAAGAGGTCATTGTTGGTATTTCTGAGTGTTTGAAACAATGTGTGTGTGTGTGTGTGTGTCTGTGTGGGGTCTTTATGACATTCGTGAGTCATAGTACACACATTGGAGGTGTGTGTGTGTGTGTGTGTGTGTCTGTGTCAGTATTTGTACGTGTGTGTGTGTTTCCAAGGATGGAAGAACCAAATTACATCTTAGGTTATAAATGTTATGATATGTGAAATCAGACTATTTTCATTAAAATGCTCTATTCAAATAAACATTGAAATAAGTTGCGTCAGAAATCAGCTAGTCGTAAATTACATCTGGATCAAACCATAATCCATAATAGTAGTTAATAGCATAGTTCACATTAGCCAAAAGCTATACATCCAGCTACAGTATCATTGGTTAGTGTTAGCCTGGTTGTTGCCTGGCTAGTTGGGTAGCTAATAGCAAAAGAACATCAATGGAGTAACTGAGTACATTTTACTCTGAGTACAGTTTAAATTGCCAACTTTTTTTTTTACATAAAGAGATTTTTATTTTAGATTTTATTTCTACTTGAGTCAAATTTCAGCAAAGTAACAGCACTTGAGTAGGATGTTTTAGTACAATTTCTACCCCTGTGTCTGTGTGTCTCTACAGTATGTTTCTGTGTGTGTGCGTGTGTGTGTGTGTGTGTGTGTGTGTCTACAGTGTGTGTGTGTGTGTGTGTTCCTGTGTCACTGAATATATGTGTGTGTGCTTAAGAGACGGGAGGTGAAACTGCCTCAGGCGTTGAATGAAACCTCTGAGGTCACCGAGTTTTTTAACGAAGCAAAGATTTACAATCTGGAGATTTACTCTATGACGATATGCCAGGATTTACTACGACTTCAGAGGCTGATCCAGGGGCTCAGTCTGAAATATGTGCAGCGCTGGTTAGTGGACACATACCAGAGTTATCTTTAGTTTTTATTTTACAACAAAACCTTTTATATGTCTCAGCATGCAGAAAACACATTGCAACACATGCACACACGTGTCAGGATTACATACGCACGATACCTGGGATGAACAGTATCTGCAATAATTCTTAGTGTTTGTTTTAACCTGTCTGAGGTGCCAGATGGGTGGGGTTTATCTCATCAGGACAAATCAGATCAGTGTCTGATAAGCTGTCAATCACAGAAGAGTAGGTAATACTTAGCAGTGGCATTAATACAGTGTATAAACCAGGGAATTAACCTATAGAAATGTGCAGTATTGTAAGTAGACAATACCACTGTGTTAGCTCTTAATGACAATATAATACTTAATATATAGGGAGATTTTCATTAAGTCTTAACAAAGTATTACTGTGTACTCAGAATACCTTTCCATAGGTTAATACCCTGGAATTTGACTGTTTTAAAGTAAATGTACTAATTGACTTTCAAACATTTGTGTTGTGGTAAACCCCTCCCATCTGGCACTCCAAGTAAGGTAAAACAAACGCTAATTACTATTTTCATATACTTTTTGATGCAGGTCTGGTATACCTTACAATTTCCCAGTGATTCCACATATAGAAAAGTGGACATTAACTAAAATTAAAATCTTGAATTGTTGCTAAAACTGCAAACTGAGTCACGTTCAGGACAATAAATGATATCATATCTGTATTTGTTGTGCTGTTGGAGGTATTTTTCTCAGCCAGGCTCTGAACCTCCTGTCACATTCTCCTCGTCCAGAAGCTGCCTGTCATCAGCGTGTTGCAAACATCACGCGTCTTTACGAGGTAATTGATGAGTGAGCCGGACTTCAAGGCTTGTTGACATTCCAGAGGTGTGTGGAGAATGGAAAAGGTAGAAGAGAGGAGTGAGGAATTTTCACTCAAGCCCTTGATTTTTTCTTTTTTTTGGGGGGGGGATGAGAAGCTTTTATAAACCTCTAGGGTTTTTTTGTTTTTTTTTGCCTCACTTGCACAAACTGTAAATTTTTTATGATGTAAAATTCTTTATCATTTTATATGTGCAAATAAATAATTAAACTAAGCTTAAGAAGAGAGAGAGGGAAGGAGCGTACAGTATGTTTGTCTTTTCAAACTTTTCGCGGTGTGTGTGTAGTTGTGTGTGTGTGTGTGTGTATCTGCAATTATGTGTGTCTGTCAATGTGTGTGTGCCTTTGTATTTATCTCTTTGTATGTCCGCATGTGTGTGAGCGAGTGTTTGTGAGTGAATGTATGCCTACATGTATGCATACAATATGTGTGTGTGTGTGTGTGTGTGTGTGTGTGTGTGTGTGTGCATCCTCACATACACACACACGTAGCTGCCTGAGGACTCGGTAGGCAAGCAGCAGCAGCAGTCCAAACACTTGAGGTGTTGAACGTTGCCTCTCAGCACTGACCTTGTCTGACAGGCGGTTGGGCTGCCGGTGAATTGTTGACCCCATCAGGTAAAAACCTGCGACCGGATCTTCCCGGCACAGCTGTGTCCTCGCTCACCTCTGCTCCGACGGTGAAGCGAGAGTCAAGGCCACGGATCAAACTCCTTTCTCTCCGTTTGGAACATTTATTTATTAATTCGGGAGATTTATTTTACTCACGTCCGGCCCAGACCAGACACAGTATCTGTCGTCAATCTCAAACTTTTAAAACGTTTTAATAAATTCAGACAAAGCAAAATACTTTATTCACTACGACTCTCACGGCTAATGCTGCAGCCTGGTTCCAGACTCCTGAATCGCGTCCCGCCCACTTTTCAGATTTTGTCGAGCGATTCATCCTGATACAGGATACTTGGTTAAATTAAAATGCGGGTTTTCATACCAAAATACTTCATCTTTTGTAGATGGTAACAGTAATATTTCTATAATATAATATTTAAGATTAACTTACCCTACGTAATTACTACGTTCTAAGTATATTATTTTTTTCTTACTACATATAAAATGGCTGCCACTATGTACTTTTGTTTATAATTTTGGAAATAAATGAAGACATAAGGGTCCCCTTCAGGAATTGCTCTTGAGAAATTTTTCTGTTTATTGTCCCTCCCCAACAGTGAAATGAAATATCCGCCCTCGCAACTGAGCCAATCAGAACCTTCGTGGGCGGGACTAAAGTTTGATTTCATTTTGTTGAAATCACCTCCTTTTAACCAACATATTGTCTCTGCAAAGACAATATTTTTTGTCAAAAACGACCAACATTCTTGGTAAAGTAGTAAATACGGCCAGCATCAGTGTGACTTCATTAACGTCAGAGCGGCTGGATACGTCAGTCACTACTGATTGGTTCAGAATACGTCAGTCACTAGTGATCGGTAGTGATTGGTTCAGATACGTCTAAATGGTTCCCTAATTGAACTTGTACAATCAAACAAACACCTTGGAATATGGCGAGATAATAGATTATCATTTAGCAGCCATTTGGAATATTGGCATACCTTACTCAAAAACAGAGGATAAAATCTGTGTTTTTGCTCAGAAACAATGTTTTTCTTTGTACAGTCATGTCTGTATCTGATTATGGATATTCGCAGGCTGCCGCTTCTACTCTGCAGCCAAACCAGTGCCTTGAATTTTATTACAGGAGATAAATTTCAGACTCACCATCGTGATTTATATCAGAAGTGTTCTGGTCTTCTCTAATAACAAGAAGGGAAACGCACTCCATTATATTTATGAATTCAGTAACTTGACATGACCGTTCATCAGTAATAATGTAACCATTGCAGTTTTACGAGATGTGAATTTTCAAAACCAACAAAAACTTCACTAATTGAAACCATATTGAGATGATAAATTATTTGGTTATTTGTTATTATTGTGCTGAGAAAAAGTATTTTCACAGAGCAGTTGCATTTTTGTGGAGTTTGAAGAGTGTAAGTTTAAAGACGAAATCTGAGTGGAATGATTCCCTTCGGCGTCTTGTTTGGGGTGCAAGGAAATTAAATATGCAATCTTTAGTTTCTCAAAATTAAGACCAAATTTCCCATAAACCCCATTGCGGATGCTGCTCATACTACTGGTATTTGATTTCTTTGGCTTTACTGGAAAGGATAAATGAGTGTTTTTCCCCATCAGTCTTTCACTCCTTCCATCATCTGCCATTCTAGAAACTCTGAAAGCTTTAGCCCCGTTTTGCTCTGGAAGAACAGCGCCCTCTTCCTGTTTTGTGCCGTAAAGCAATCCAGCAGATTTTTCCCGCCAAATCCGACCCGGTGCTGCAAAATGTAAAAATGCAGAGCAGAGGCTGATAGAAGCTGACAGGCTTCTCAGCTGATTGACTCATTGTTTACAGTAACTACACGAATGCCTCAGTGATTGTAATGATTATTGATGTTAAAATGCCACACATAGCACCTTTAATGTTCAGAAGTTAGCACATTCTGGCAAATATGTGACATCTGCAAGCCGGAAAGTTATAGTTCACCCTCTGAACCTGCTTCACTGCTTGGGACTGTTACGCAAGATACAGTGTACGATTACACCCACCTCTCTCTCTCTCTCTCTCTCTCTCTCTCTCTCTCTCTCCCTCTCTCTCTCTCTCTCCGTCTGTGAGCCCTGTAGCGGTTGATTGGTTGAATATGTGCAAGCGAGGGAACAGCTGGTTTACGTTGCGCTCGGGCATCGGGCCCTCTCTCCCAGGATTGCGTACGTGGGTGTAAATCTTCCCTGGTGGGAGGTGGGGGGGGAGGGGGGGGGGGAGGAGACGGACTCACTCCAAGTGTTGTTTGACCCAGTCAGGGTGGAGGGCCGTCCCGCTCCGCTCCGCCCCGCCCCATCCCATCCCTTCCCGTCCCGCTCCGCTCAGCAGCCAGAGACTGAAAGCAGATGGGATGGAGAGCTGAGATTTTACTCTGCGAGGGTTTTTCTGTTTTCTGATTTTTATTTTTTGCCTCATGTCAAATTGACTGTTGCTCTGCTCTGCTTGTTTTCTCAGTACAACTTGATTTGATTCGACTCTCCTCTTCACTGTTCTCCTCTCTTCTCTTTTCCTCCTCTCCTTTGCTGTCATCTCCTCCTCTTTCCTTCTTTCTTTTCCTTCCCTCTTCATCTCCCCTCTCCACTCTCCTCCTCTCCTTTCCTCTCATCTATTTGTTCCTTCCCTCTTCATCTCTCCTCTCCACTCTCCTCCTCTCCTTTCCTCTCATCTATTTGTTCCTTCCCTCTTCATCTCTCCTCTCCACTCTCCTCCTCTCCTTTCCTCTCATCTATTTGTTCCTTCCCTCTTCATCTCTCCTCTCCACTCTCCTCCTCTCTTTTCCTCTCATCTATTTGTTCCTTCCCTCTTCATCTCTCCTCTCCACTCTCCTCCTCTCCTTTCCTCTCATCTATTTTTTCCTTCCCTCCTTGTCTCTGCTCTCCAATCTCCTCATCTTCCTTTCCTCTCATCACCTCTTCTTTCCTTCCATCCTTGTCCCTCCTCTCCACTTTCTTCCTCTCCTTTGCTGTCATCTCCTCCTCTTTCCTTCCTTCTTTTCCTTCCCTCTTCATCTCTCCTCTCCAGTCTCCTCTCCTTTCCTCTCATCACTTCTTTCCTTCCCTCCTTGTCTCTCCTCTCCACTCTCCTCCTCTCCTTTCCTCTCATCTCTTCTTTCCTTCCCTCCTTGTCTCTCTTCTCCACTCTCCTCCTCTCCTTTCCTCTCATCACCACTTCTTTCCGTCCCTCCTTGTCTCTCCTCTCCACTTTCCTCCTCTCCTTTGCTGTCATCTCCTCCTCTTTCCTTCCTTCTTTTCCTTCCCTCTTCATCTCTCCTCTCCACTTTCCTCCTCTCCTTTCCTCTCATCTTCCTTCCCTCCTTGTCTCTCCTCTCCACTCTCCTCCTCTCCTTTCCTCTTATCTTCCTTCCCTCCTTGTCTCTCCTCTCCACTCTCCTCCTCTCCTTTCCTCTCATCTCTTCTTTCCTTCCCTCCTTGTCTCTCCTCTCCACTTTCCTCCTCTCCTTTGCTGTCATCTCCTCCTCTTTCCTTCCTTCTTTTCCTTCCCTCTTTATCTCTCCTCTCCACTCTCCTCCTCTCCTTTCCTCTCATCGTCCTTCCCTCCTTGTCTCTCCTCTCCACTCTCCTCCTCTCCTTTCCTCTCATCTTCGTTCCCTCTTCATCTCTCCTCTCCACTCTCCTCCTCTCCTTTCCTCTCATCTATTTTTTCCTTCCCTCCTTGTCTCTCTTCTCCACTCTCCTCCTCTCCTTTCCTCTCATCTCCTCTTCTTTCCTTCCCTCGTTGTCTCTCCTCTCCACTTTCCTCCCCTCCTTTGCTGTCAGCTCCTCCTCTTTCCATCCTTCTTTTCCTTCCCTCTTCATCTCTCCTCTCCACTCTCCTCATCTCCTTTCCTCTCATCTCTTCTTTCCTTCCCTCTTTGTTTCTCCTCTCCACTCTCCTCCTCTCCTTTCCTCTCATCTCATCTTCTTTCCTTCCCTCCTCGTCCATCCTCTCCGGTCTCCTCCTCTTCTCTCTTTGCTCCTCTCTCCTCTCCTTTCCTTGTCTCTCATTTCCTCTAGTCTCCTCTTCTTATCTTGTCTCTCCACTCTCATGTCCTTTCTTCTTCTCTCTGTTATTCTCTCACTTCCTATCCTCTCTTCTCCTTTCCTCCCCTCTCCTCTTTTCTCCTTTCCTTTCATCTCTCCTTTAATTCCATCTTCTCTCCTCTCTCCTCCTTTCCTGTCATCTCCGCTTCCTTCCCTTCCTCCGATCCTTCTCATCTCCTCTGTAGGTGAATGAGGGCCACACTAAACCACACTTACCTCCTTATCTCCTCTCTTCTCCTCTTGTTTCCTTTCCTCCTCTCTCCTCTTTTCTCCTTTCCTTTCATCTCCTCTCCTTTACTCATGTCTCCTCTTCCCTCATCTTCTATTCCTTCCTTCTCTCTATCCATTTTCTTCTCATCTCCCCTCTTGCCTCCTCTCTCTTCTCCCTCTCAAACCCCTTAACTCTTTCATCTCATCTCCTCTTCCTTCCTCTCCTCTCTCCTCTCCTCTTCTCTCTTCTCCTCCTCTTCTCCTCCATAGGTGAATGAGGGCTAAACCACACTTACCACCTTTCCTCCTCTCCTATCCTCTCTTCCTCTCTCTTATCTCCTCTTCTCTCACTTCCTCCTCTTTTCTCCTTTCCCTTCATCTCCTTTACTTCCATCTCCTCTCCTCTCACCCCCTTTCCTTACATCTTCTCTTCCTTCCTTCCCTCCTTCAATTTCTTCTCATCTCCCCTCTCACCTATACTTTCTCCTCTCCCTCTCACCACCTCCTTCCCTTCGATTTCCTCTCCTCTTCCTTCTCGCCCTTATTTTTCCAACTCCATCCCCCGTTCATCTCCTCATCTCTCCTCTCCTTCCCTCTCCTCCCTCCTCCTCTGCGACCCCCCCCCCCCTCCTTATCCTCTCTCCTCCCTTCCTCACCCACTCTATCCTCACATAACAACTCGTGGAATGACAAGATAACATATGAAGCCAATCATCCCTGGGAGCGGCTCTGAATTATTTTCTGTTTTTCTGCCCCCACCAGGATTTTCCCTCAGTGCCTCCAACAGCTTCTCTCTGTTTCTGTCTTTCTCTCGCTATTCAATTCAGTTTAAACTGATGATGCATGAATGCTAATATGAAACACCATAGCGCATAAATCAGGGATGTAGTAGTAATTAAAAAGGTGGGTAAAGACTTCCAATTTGTGATCATCATAACCAAAGATATATTAAATATATATATTAAAAAAAACATGAATTTAAGCTTTCTTTCCCCTTAAAATACCATATCCTCATGAATTGAAATTAGTATTACAATATTTGCTATCATGAATTTAAGTCATGAAGATTCATGTCATGTTGGTAAAGTCTGAATTTAGGTGGGTTTACATCCCTGGCTTAAATTCAATGCTGAATTCCAGATAACAGCAAACTTCCTGCTATCCTGCTTGTATGAGTGCATGTGTGTGTGTGTCAGGTGTGTGTGTGTGTGTGTGTGTGTGTGTGTGTGTGTGTGTTCCAGTACGTGTGTGTGTTGCAGTGCCTCTTTAATGAAGGAGCTGGGTTGCTGCTTCAGCTCCCATATGCAGACCCTTCACTCTCTCTCTCGCTCTCTCTCTCTCTCCTCCGCTGACAAGTCACTGTCTCTTCTCTGTCTGTCGGTGTCCAATCTCTGGATAGCGGGTCTTATCAGAGGTCCCCGTGGGCCAGTGATGCAGGCGCTTCGTATCGGCGCTGCACTGTCTTTTAAAATTCATATCCCCCTTGGGTCCCACGGGTGGCAGCCTTGGATGCAGCCTAATCAGAATTCCCCCCCCCAGGCGAGTCCACGTTGTGTGTGTGTGTGTGTGTGCGCGCGTGTGTGTGTAATATGTGTGTGTGTGTGCACACGTGTGTCTGCATCTAAAGGATAAGAGTAAGAGGATAGAGCTATCTCAAAGGTCTCACATGTGGAAGCTAAGACTCCACACTGAGATAATTCTTGCTGCGCCGCACAAGATTTCTTTTTGGCAGGAAAAGGTTGGAAACGTTGGTTTGTGAGTGTGTGTGTGTGTGTGTGTGTGTGTGTGTGTGTGTGTGCAGGGACAGGTGAGGAGCAGCCGGGTGGCATAAACAGCACCTGTGCCCTGGTGAGGGAGCGTTCACACCAAGTGTGTTTGCAGCTGTTCATTCAAGCTCTGGAGTGTTCTGCTTTAATTCAGTTCATTTGGTCAGGTGAGAATGCCGAAACGCTTGAAAATGCGAGTCTCAGTCCTCTAACGAGAGAACTGTGGTGCAGTTCGTTAAGGGTGAGAGCATAATCAAACCAAAACGCAAGGGATTATGGGTAGAAGGAGACAGATGTTGACATCTGATAGCCAGCAGTTCCTCATGCTTGGAAAGCCTAGCAGAACAAACTGAAGTCTGGACTGATGCTCATGTTCAGCTATTTCTTCATGTGTTCTTAACTGGTATGAACACCACAGAAGAAGAGACAGACAAGTCCATCATGCTGAGCTAAAGTTACAGGGACTGATTCACTTGCAATTGGTCAGTGTGAACCTGAATGAACCAAATGCAAAAATGCAACAAAATTAACGTCCAATATGGTTTGGACCAAAGAAAACAAAATCTAGATGTGATCGCACCCTAAATCTCCTTTTTGTATAGTAAGTAAAGATTTATTTATATACCACTTTATAGAACACACTGTTGCAAAGTGCTTCACATAGCAGAAAAGTGGCAGAGGATACAAAAACATTAAAAAGCAGGTTAAAACAAACATAATAAAACAAAATGAACATAAGATAAAACTTTAAAGAGGCTATAAAAATGCTGAAAATGTACAAAGAAAATCAATTAAAACTAGAAGGGCACTCGGAGAGCACAGACCCCCGCCAAGATTCGTGCTATTATTGCTTGTTCGTGAGTCGGATCCGGATCCCCTCCAAAATTTAATGGGTTCTTCCTTGGCCCATGCTTCACCCTTCTACCAAGTTTCATGAAAATCGGGCCAGTAGTTTTTCCATAATCCTGCTAACAGACAAACAAACAGACAAACAAACAAACGGCACCGAAAACATAACCTCCTTGGCGGAGATAACAAATGACCAAACATATTTAAACTCAATGTATGCAGAATATGCTCTGGTAAATGTTAGTAAGTAGTTAGTAGGAGGTAAGTAGCCTTGGAGTGACAGACCAGGTGTGAAGTCCTTCTATGTGACTGCATCCCCGAAAGGGAAAATTAATAAAATCATGTTGTGATTGAACTCTCCCTGTCGTCCTGCATGTGTGTGGAACCCTGCAGAAGTGCTGCAGAGTGTTATCATATCAATTCATTTGAAAAGACTCCATGGGAAAGTAATTAGTGCACAGGTTTTAATCACAGATTAATTATTGCACCAAGCAAACCAATGATAAGAATTTATTCATATCCAAAATGAGATATCAACCATTTGGGAAAAAATGAATACATATTCATACAAAATAAATGCTCGCTCGAAAGTAAAGTACAACATGGCTTACTATTAAAGCTGTGAGTCATCTCTTTAAGATTTTTGTTTACCCGATCATTAGTTTTTGAAATACTCACTGATTAATTACACATGGCAACGTTTTATGAAAATGGAAATGGCTCTGTTTTGAATGAAACCCTTCATAAAGAAATGCTCCAGAATGAAAAGTCTCCATTTGAAAAGAGTCACTGAAAAGCTAAATATTGTACAGGTTCGACACGAGTTTTCAGGGTGATGAAAAGAGAGAGAAGAGACCATCCCACCCTGCAAGGTCATGGTTTGATCCCCGCAACCCCATGCATTCCTATCCAACAACCATCCAACAACCATGTGTTCTGCCAAAGTGTCTCTAAGCAAGGCACCGACTCCCTACATGTTGTTAATGGGTAAAAGCATCATCACTGTGGTGTTTCTACTCTGCACTTCCCACAGATCACCTGTCAATCAAACAGTGTGGGGGCAGAGCTTGGATTTTCTGTTAATGCAGTTTGAGTTTCTCTTTTCTTTGGTCTGTTCAGCCATGGTGGCTATCACTGCTCATGCTAACTACCCAGTTCTTCTTCTTCTGTTTATTCCAAAGAAACCGGAAACGTAAAACGCATCACTTCCTGTGCGGCAGAGGATTTTTCCCAGGAAAGAGCTACCAGACACAGGCTGTTTAGAACAGACTGTGGAAAAGCTTTATGAATTGGATATAGGTTTAATTTAGTTTAGTTTAGTTTAGTTTATTAGTTTATTTAACAGGGGCCATGCACAACACAACCGTTGGGCCAGAGTTAGCTATATAACTAATTTACATCTGCAGTCCCTGGGCAGGAAGATATTAAAAAGACAATACAGTACAATACAAACAATTAAAAACAATACAATTAGGTAGAATCACTGTTGTGTTTGAGCAATCTACGATAGAAAGTAGCAAAATTGATATTTATGTATATGAAAATGTGTATATTTTTTTTTAAATGAAACTGAATGAAATGTTTTAATCACATATTAACACACAAAACAAAGTGATGATAGAAACATCGTATTATTTCATCCCTAAATTGCTCGTTTAATTAGGAATGTGTCTGTCTGATACACACATACTGTACACACACATTTCACCAGAGGGGTCAGAGGTCACGGGGCAGGTTTAGTGTCTTGTTCAAAAGCACAGGAAAGGACACAAATCCACACTAAGATTCCTTATAAAACCTGCATGTATCTTTCTTCCTAAGCTCTAGGAGATTCTCCTGTTTCTCTAGATGTATCACGTAATAAACACAAGTATGAGAAGCAGGCAGTAAAATGAAAACCTAAAGCAACACGATATGTATCTACTTTATCCACTGTCCCTCAACCAGTACCATCATTTGTTTTGTTTGTGCTATAGTCATCATTTTGTCAGCGTAAATGTCACTTCTGCCCAGTGGCTTTTGTCAAACCATTTCTGCAGAAAACTGTGCTATTGTTTGTTTGTTTTTATTCTGTCTCCAAAAGAGAAGTAAAGACTCCAAACCGGGAAACTATTTACTTCTCTGTCTGTTCTTCCCCTGGTTCTCCTCGCCGGCTAATCGATGGGCGAGCAGCATTAAAGGAGATGTGTAAATGGGTCCAAACGACTGGGCATTCACAGGCCTCATTTCCTCAGTGATTAGATCAGGATCTCCTCCCATACAATGATGTTTTCATTAGCCTCCTCTCCTCTCCTCCTTTCTCCTCCTTTCTCCTCTCCTTTTTTTTCCATTAGGCGAGGCAGAGCTTGGCAGCGGCGAGGAACAATAAGGCGGCACAGCTCCAGACTGGGAGATGTGATCATCTGACTGTAAGCTAAGGTCACCTGAGCAGAAAATGAGCTACTGCGAACAGTTGGAGGTCGTCAATACATCAATACTGATCCTAGTCATATTTACAGGGGGGGAAAAAACACACTCAGATTCTCTTACACTGTTAGATATCAGCAATTTGTGATATTCAGTACATTCCAGGTGTTATTTTGTGATGAAGTAAGTTTTTTTGGTGAACCCACTTTCCCTCAACCTGCCTTGTCTACTTCTACTTCAGTTAGTGATTTCCTACATTTCCCAGAATGCATTAAAACAACCCCCATATAATATCTCAACGTGATGTCACATCTACGTTTGGCCAGTTATCCACTGAAATAAGAAAAATACAACATCAAATGACAAAATGGGCCCAGAAATGCAGCAATTGCTGTTGTTTTTAACAGTATTAAAGTGTTTTAATGTGGATTTTTCCTTTTTGCTCATTGTACAGTATGTGGAATTGATATACACTACCAGTCAAAAGTTTGGACACAGTTTGGATCTAAAGGCTTCTGCTTCAATGCTTGAAATGTGTTTCTTAGACATATTTAAATAATGAAGTTGATGCCTATGTGTGAATTTCTTTCCAAAGCCTTTTGCCTTTCCATCAAGGCAAAGGGCGGCTACTTTAAAATATAAGATAGTTTTGATTTGTTTAACACTTTTTATGGTCACTGCATAATTCCATTTGTGTTATTCCATAGGTTGAATGTCTTTACTATTAGTTTAAAATGTGGAAAATAGTAAAAATAAAGAAAAATGTGGTGTGTCCAAACTTTTGACTGGTAGTGTAAGTATACACACACACGCACACACGCACACACATACATGCATGCACTCAGTAAACTCTGCTTTTAAATAACTTCCATATGAAAAAGTTTTTAAATTTAGATTATTATACACTCCTTATTGCCCCCATTGTTTTCTTCCTTCTCTCTCGCTGTCTTTCACCCTCTCTCTTTCTCTCTGTATATATACTACATATGCCACTCTCAATCTCTCCCTGTCTTTCTTTCGCCCAATTCAATTTAATATCCTTTATTGGCATGAACGTTATATAAGCAATATTGCCCGACTGTCTAGCTCTATCTCCCCAGCCGCACAGTGCAGCCATTATTAGTTCGTGTTACAGACTATATTTACCTGACTGTACCGTAGAAATATCTGACAGCCTCACATATCTCCCTTCAGCTGCCGACCTGCTTGTTGTAATGGGGAGATTGTTCCCGATTGCATTGATCTGAAACTATATTTAGAAGCCAACAGCGTACAGAACGTTTATCAGTATCTGCGGGCAGCTTCGGCTCTGGAGAATACTGAGCCTGTGTGTGTGTGTGTGTGTGTGTGTGTGTGTGTGTGTGGTTTTTTTGTTTTTTTTTTTCCTTTTGGCATCGGTTTTCTCCTCTTTAATTGCTGCCAAAGAACCGCAGCGATGTTTCTGTTCGTTGACCCCGTGTCCCTGCAGGTCTGAACCCAGTCAGCTGATTGTGGGAAATTGGGTGAATTCCAGTGAATTCTCCTTGAAAACCGATGGAGGAGGTGGGTCGTTTGAAAAGAGCACGCACTACAGTTATTGGAGTTTTATCAAATATCAGATATCGGTATGATGGAGCTTCCTCTCTGAGCACAGCTACAGAAAAACAGTCCGGAAAACCTGCGATGAAATGATGTTATTTTCTTTGCACATTTTATTTATTCATTTAATTGTTTGGTGATGTTTAGTAAAGTAATTCTTGATCTAAAGGCAGTGATGTCTCCCAGATTTTCCCTACCATTGGATAGGTGTGGTGGGTCTCTCTGCCTTAAAGAGCTGCTGACACTAGAAGAATTTCAATAGTCTGAGTTTCAGTGGAGAGTTTTAGTGTCCCGTGATGCTCTAAATGCTGTTTCAGAGGCTTTTCCACCCTCACAAGAGTAAAATTCACGGGAAACACTGAATCCCTGTAAATTTTTGGCATAAAAACTGCCAAATTACAGATAAAGATATTAAATATCAGCACAAAATATTGACTTTTGGCGGCTTCATTCCAAAAATATCGGTATCAGCCGTCAAAAACGCATATCAGTTGAACCCAACTGCTTTAAAATTCTGGGGGAAACACTGAATATTTGAAGTTTTTTGGCATGAAAATGTAAAATTAAAAAAAATTGTGAATATTGGCACAAAATATTGGCTATTGGCACAAAATATTGGCTATCAGGTGCTTCAATACAAAAAAATCAGTATTGGCCATCAAAAACCTGTATTGGTCAAACTATAGCATATACACACATGCACAAAAAACACAAACACACACATATACACTCATGCGTAGATGCATATTCACTGGCACACACACACACACACACACACAATGCAAGATTACCATCCTACATGGAGGATTAAGATATCAGGTCTCGTCTATGGCGATAAGAGAGCATGAATAACCAAATCACATCCTGAGCAGATTGGATGTCGGTTTATTTCCGTGGCGCCGCCTGGACTTCTGTCACTGCAAAACTTACACATCTTAATAACTGATTTCATCTGGTGTTGAGTGTTAAAATCATATCTCTCTGAAATCAAATCAAAATATCTGCCAGTGGTTTGAGACCACTGGCTATGCAAATCAGCTTGTTGCAAGCATTTCCATGAATCGAATGGCATCATCTTGAAACAACTGTTGTGACATGTCTTCTTATGTTGAAATTGCTTTGGAAAAGAGTTACGTGCCATTCGCTGATTTTTTTTTACCTGTTTGAATAAAAGAATTTGCATTTTAGGAGTGAATCCAAGATGAAATGATTTGGCAATTTGGATGTTTGTCTCTGAAGCGTGAAAAAACAGGTTGGGTGATGATTCATTTACTACTGCTGCACCTAAAATATAGAACAGCTTTCCCCTTGATATCACATTATCTGAATGAACTAATATGTTTAAACAACGGCTTGAGACACGTTTTTACCTCCACCAATGACGTTATGTTTTCAGTGCCGTTTGTTTGTTTGTTTGTTTGTTTGTTTGTTAGCAGGATTACGGAAAATCTACTGGCCCGATTTTCATGAAACTTCATGGAAGGGTGAAGCATGGGCCAAGGAAGAACCCATTAAATTTTGGAGCAGATCCGAGTGCCCTTCTAGTTATAACTGGGCTGATTTCTCATCAGGAAAACAGAGTAACATTTCTAAGGCTTCTAAAACAGAATTAAAGTCTGTATTTCACAGCTTTCAAGACATTTTAAGGCTTTTCCAGGACTTCCCTGCCTGTATTCTGGCCTCTTGTCTCGTATGACGCTGAAGGCTCATCTGCTCCTGACGCCTGCATGAGAACTGAAGCTACTTTGACAAACTCACACAGACAGGTTCTACTTTTAGAGCGCACACACACACACACACACACACACACACACACACAGACACACACACACACACACACACACACACACAAATACACACACACACGCAAGCAGCACCACCACATATAAAAACACATCAAAAAACACATTTGTACATGTAAACAGCATGCAACTACATACACACAGATATACATGCATGCACATGGGCATCAACATACATGTGCGTGCACACACACACACACACACACACACACACACACACACACCAACAGTGTTGCTCACAAACATGCACACGGATATGTACACACACTCTTACGTAACACACACACACACACACATACAACATTCTTTCTCACATGCATTAATGCAGATATACATATATGAACACACACACACACACACACATACACACATACACACACACACACACAGTGAGTCTTGCTCAAACATACACACACATTTTTTTTTAGCTTTTGAGCTGTTCTGTGTTGTATTTGCTGTATTTTAATAGCCACTGTCTTTGTAAAGCTCTTTGTAACTTATTGTCATTATATGCACACATGCACACACACACGCACACATGCACACATGCACACACACACACACACACACGCACACACACACACACACACACACACACACACACACACACACACACACACAGTCTTGTCAAGATAGTCGTGCATTTTTCAAATTTCAACCTTTATGAAATGTAAGCCTAACTCAGTCTAAACAGTCTTGTCCTTGAAAGTATGCAAGCACATTCATACGCATATGCGGACACACACACACACACACACACACACACACACACACACACACACACACACACACATTTAGACAGACGCAGACCTACATATACACACTCTACACACATTTGTGTACGCAAGGTGAGGTGCATTTTTCAAATTTCAGGCTGTATGAGCAGGAGGCTGCGCTGTCGCCTCGGGGGAGCAGAGAGCGGTTGAGTTACACACAGTATTAGTGTCTCCCTGCTGCATGGTGTGTTCCATAATGTCACTCCTGCCAATAATAAAGAGCACAGGGGCCGCGTGTGCTGCGTTAGCGCTTTCGATTCCCCTTTTTCCCCCCAGCATTAAGGGAGAGAGTTCAAACCCAGGGATGCACACAAACACCGGCAAACACCAGAGAGAGAGAACCGGGCTGCAAGCGACTGGATGATTGGTTTTATTTCAGTGTCAAAACACATCCATATACTGTACATCATGTCCCAGTTTGCATAGAGCAAACATATTCCCGAAGTATAAACCTGAGCAATTCCCCAACTTGCTGTTATACCCAAAGACATCATTTCTATCATTTCAATTTTAAAGTCCCTGTAAAGCAAAAATAAATGTGTTCTGAGTTTGTCACCCCACAGAAAAATTTGTTATTAGCCACCCAGCCAAATTTGAATGATTAAAAAAATCGGCAAGTATATAAAATTAGGTTTCAAAGGGGGCGTGTCTGCTGAAGGCGCTGAAACCTTTGTGTCAAATCCCACTACGACCTGAAAAATGGATGCTCCGTCTAGCAGTTTTATCGGACTTGTACAGCCATACATGTTTGAGCCTCCAGAGCCAGAATCCAATTCGGAGCCAGAGGACACTGACCTACCCGAGGATCAACCTCGTTCCTCTCAGTCTGCAACAGAATGGTAATTTTTTTCTCCCATTCATGCAAGTTAGCAATATGTATTACTGACTAGCATAAAGTTAGGCTATCAATAAATAACATAGAACAAAACATATTTTGTCACTTTACCAGATAGTTTTATTTGTCTGTATAGTCACAGATCAAACTAGCAGCCATCATGTTTTTAGTTTTGCTGCATATTACCAAATATATAGGTGCAAGAACCCCCGCCATTATCAATATTATTTAGACTACGCTAAAGTCAAATTTAACACATGGTGTATTGTCAGTTTCATTCAACTACACATACCTGCAGGTCTTCTGACTGCTTTATGTGTGGATTGCTGAATGTCATCATTGCAACACACAAGCTGAGCAACATATTATGCTCTAAACTGTTCAGATAACTTTACTGCACTTTATTGAAATAGATTTTTTGACCCTGCAAACAAACCCATAGCATTTGGAATCATGTCTCTATCTCTACTAGTTTCATAGTTATGGTTGAAAACAATAATTATCTAATGGTAGAAATCCAAAATCCGGATCACCACCAAAATATAATCAGTTGCTATTTGGCCCAAGGACTATCTGTCCATCAAATATCATGGAAATCCATTCATAAGTGTTTGAGATTTCCTGCTGACAGACTAACTGCAGTGAAAATATAACTTTGGTGGAGCTAAAAAATGTTGACAAAATGCACTTATTGTAAGTCGCGTAGGACAAAAGCGTCTGCTAAATGATGTAATATAATGTAATAAACTCAGGTATGATACAAGTCGGCCTGTGTTGCCGTTCTTCTCGGGCTTCACAGATAAAGTGTGTCACGTGGAATCCAAATTTCCTGAAGCGTATCTCGTGTCTTTCATAACCATCTAAGCAAAAGAAATGGAAGCCGTTTCACTATAAAGCGTCTGAGCTCATCATGTAAAGGAGAATCAAATGAAAGTCATTTTCAATTTCCCCTAAATCACATTACAGACTAATTCTGTCCTCTTCTGCTGTATTTCTGGATCTTCCAATTCCTCTAGTTAAGGGTCTCTCTCACCACCGAGGCAAATTCCTGTGCATTTCTTTCACTTGGTGATTAAAGTGATTCAGATTGTAAAGGAGCAAAGTCCAAACACCAACAAACCTCAGCGAGACTGGACTGTGGTTGGACTGTGGACTGATTGAATCTCTTAACTGTGTTGTAGCGTGCCGCGTTCAATTCAGTTATTCAAAAGAAAAAATTGTTTTTTTTCTCTCTGGCTCTTATGTTTTTTTTTAACCTAGATCATTCCAGGGACACAGGAACATTGTTTCATCTACTGCTACATGGATGGGCCGGTTCACACTCCTCAGTTTTGGCTGCTTGTAATGTTGGTGATCTGGGACAGTGATTCTCAGCCTTTTTCATATCAAGAACCCTAATTTAGTCCACATTTGGGCCACGGACCCCCCCATTTGATAACATTTTGTCTCTTAGACCCAAATCTGAGAATATTTTTATTGTCAGATATGATTTTGTCCAGAATTCCTTGTCTATCTGTATTGAAGGTAGAGAGATAACAGTGAAACTATGATCAAAACAGTCATTCTTCTACATTCTCTAATTGTGTTAACCTCTTGTACATGAAATAATGATGAAGTTTAACAATTCATCAATTTTCTGGGGACCCCTTGGAACCCCCTCAAGGACCCCTGGTGGTTCCCGGACCCCCATGTTGAGAACCACTGATCTAGGAAGTGAAGTTTATTCTAAGTTGTTCTGGGTGAGAGTGTCAGGGAAATGCCCTAAACGTGCAAAACGTCTTTCAATCAAATAAATCAATCGCTCAACCAACCGGCCATGCAGTCAGTCAGTCAAAGGATCGAACCATCAATCAATCAATGATGCAACCGACCAACCGATTTACAGTCCATCAATGTGTCAATCAAATGGTCAGCCATCCATCAATCATTCAATCAATCTGTACTTGTTTATCGAACTTCATACATGTAAAGAAATTCTAGGTGCTTTGGCAACAAAAAAACTCAAAATAAGGAATTAAAATAGTGAAAACAAGAAACAAGAGAGAAAAGGTTTTATTCTGGTTGAGTAGTTCTACTGTCTGCATCACAGCTCGGAGCTCGATTCCTGTGATCTTTAATATTTGACAGCCATACAATATCGATGACTGTCAGATAGATAGATAAACCCTGCAGTAAAATACCAAGCTGACATGACGTCGCTGTAGAAACTGAAAAATATTTCCTCCCTGCACACAGAGTCTGGTCCTGGTGCAGCTAACAAATCTGATTAGATAGAATGGGCATTCCCACTGAAAAACACTGAAGTTGGCTGCCAAAGAGTTTAATAATCTCTTGGAAAAAATTAGCATGTGACTGCGGCTCTGGCCCCTGTACCCTTTATTATAAGGTGCAGTATTGTAATATTGGGGTACTAAAACTTATTTTGAGGTGGAATCTACTTTGCATGCTGTCCTAGAAACTGTAAGAGCATCAAACTACATACATGCCTAAAATGTGAAATGAAATATAAAAGTGCACTAGATTGTTCTCAGTAATGTTGTCCAGAAATGTTTTAAACACTGCAAAAAATGACAAGCTTGGTAAGTAATTTTTTTTTAGCGTGTATCCAGACTTCCCACATCATGACACCACTTCAGGATATTTGAGTGAATTCATCTTATTGTTCTGGCAGACTATTTTGCTCATTTCAATGAATATCACTTCATATCAATGTGACTTATTTTGAGAAATAATGATGAAACAAGAACTCAAATCATGACAGTTTCTTAAATATAAGCAAAATGAATCTGCCAGTGAAGTAAGACGTTTTGAATCAAATTAATCTGAAATAAAATCAATAAGTCTGGATACAAAATAAAACCACTTGTCAAGCTTGTCTTTTTTGCAGTGTAGACTCTGAATTAAGTGATAAACTTACTGACTTAAATTGGAACAAAGGTGATCTTAGTATTTAGATGCTTTTAGAAACCTCAACAAAAAGCTCAGCAAGCCTGTTCAGGACTGTGGAACGGTGCCCCCCAGTGTGTGTAGACAAAAGCACATGCACTCACACACACACATACACACACACACACACACACACTCACGCAATGCTGCCAGATATTATGCAACAACCACAGACAACATGACATTTGAATGGGAACTCGATATGTTGAAGTGAAACTTGCGATTTGCTGAATGAAAAACAATGTGGCGGGTTGCATGGCTCATCATGAATCCGGGCAAGTTTCTTCAAGCTCAATCTACGAACATGAGTGTCTGTATCTCTCTCTCTCTCTCTCTCTCTCTCTCTCTCTCTCTCTGTACAGTATCTCAGTATCTCTCTTCCCTTCTTATCTCTCTCCTTCTCTCTCTCCTGCACTAGTTTTCTTGATCTGTTAACTTTTTTCTGGTTTTAATTTCTCTCATTCTCTTCTTTCACTATCCTTTCTCTCTATTGCTTGCTGACTCTCTCTCTTTCTCTAACCCCCCCAACACACACACACACACACACACACACACACTATACATATATATACTATACTTTTGAGGACCTTCATTGACTACATTCCTTTGCAAACCCCTACCCTTAATATTAACCTAAATCTAGTCCCAATTCTTCCCTTAACTCTAAATCCAAGTCCTAATCCTAATAAACCCTTGACCTTAACCCTTACACTAACCTAAATCTAGTCCTAACTCTAACCTTAACTCTAAGCGCAAGTCCTAATCTTAAAAAAAAACGTAATTTTAACCCTTATCCTAACATAATCTTAACCCAAAACCCAAGTTCTAACTCCAAAACTTGGCCCTTAAAGAGGTTTGGCCTGGCAATATGTCCTCACTTTGCAGGATTTTTCCTCATCTTTCTATCCTTGTGAATACATTTGGTCCTCATAAGTATAGAAATAGAAGAACGCTCTCTCTCTCACACACATACACACACACACACACACACTCTCTCTCTCTCTCTCTCTCTCTCTCCAACTCCAGCCAACGCTGGCGTGTGCGGCGCTCAAGCCTTTCGCGCTTAGTCAGCTGAAAGTACGGATGCGTCGTCTGAACCAAAAAAGCCTCTCTGCATTCCTGTGGCAGCATCTAAAGGAACATTTCAGTAAAAATCAGCCGTGCCGTCCTAATGAGATCAAGATGGATTATGAGCTGCACTCTGCAGCGAGCTGCCAGCGCCTGACACGGCCCGCCGTGCGCCGGGCTGCTGCTTCTGAGATGTAAAAGGGCAACTTTTAATCTCATTTCCCCCCTCGTAGGAAGGCATAATAAGTAATCGCGTTACCCATCAGCCCCGACTCTTGTGCTCCGGTTATGTGCATTACTGACAGTGAGAAATGGTCTGTCTGAAATTTAACCCAGCACTTACTGCTAAAGAGATATATGGCGGAGTGTGTTCATGTGTGTGTGTGTGTGTGTGTTTGTGTGTGAGGAAGAGCAGGGAGAGAAAACGAGAGAGAGAGAGAAAGGAGACAGGGAGGATATTCCAGTGGGTAAAGTCAAAGGGCATCCGTCTGCAATTTCAAGACAAATCTCCCATACAACAGCTTTTACTCATCCATCCACTTCTAATTCAAACAGGAAAATCCAAAGTCCGCAACAGATGAGGAAACCATGCAAATCAGGCCTATTTATATCCAGAGCCTGTTTGTTTTTGAGGCTCGCCAACATTGGACAGACTGTTTAATCACTCCTAATTTGTCCAGCAGGGCCGGTTTGCTGGGCATGTATGCTTTTTTAGATGGGAAGCAACTCATGCATCCAGAAAGTAACTCACTCACATATTCATTCATTCATTCATTCATTCACTCACTCATGGTTAGCCTGTCTGCCCCTAGTGGCCGTTAGCAGGCATGACACACACACAGGATTTTGGATTGGGTTCATAAAGCACAGACACACAGGATGCCAAACAACACTTTCCTCTTCTCAACTGAACCAAAGATAGTAAAGTAGGATAACATGATTTACACATGTGAACAGTTTATTGAAATGTGCAGAGCTTAAAATATTTATTTATGGCAGTGAGCGAGAGCTAGCTGCTTGCTCCCCATCTCTGACACAGTGTGTCCTTGTTAGCAGGAAGCCCTTCTTCATATCCATTCACACATCCATCCACTCTTGGGACCGGCCCAGTGCAACCACAGTCTACTACTACAACCCCGACTTGGAGCAGCTCAGCAGCTCAAGTGGACTTTGATGAAGTTGTTTAGAGAGTTGAGAGCGTTACTAAATCAGTTTTCCTCTGCAGATTTCCACAGCAGCTACAGGGAGTTGAACTGGTTCCAGTCACAAGTATGTTCCTCTAACCTGGAGCCTGCAGCTTTAATCAGGCCGCTGTGCTGCTTCTGTTCTCAGGATGTCATGATGAGGGCCCATAATGTTCATTCATAATGTTCATTTATGTCTTAATATCAGTTGTATCTCTTTATTCTTGGCAGTGGTGGCCTAAAGGTTAGAGAAGCGAGCTTGTGACCGGAAGGTAGAAAGTGAAAAGCAGCACTTGCCCCTCCCTCATACTGAGTGGCCCTTGAGCAAGGCCCTTAACCCCAACCACTCCAGTGGAGCTGCTGAGTGGCCAGCAGATCAGACTGTGGTTGTACTGGTCAGCTTCCAGGTGTGAATGTGATCAGGGCGTTCCTGAAAAAGAGAGCATTGCTCTCAGTGAAACTCCCCCTGAATAAATAAATGTGGAAAAATATTGTATTTTATAAATCATCTGTCCATTTACAAATACTTAACTAGGTATTTAAAAGTATCCAAACTGTATAATAACAAATGACAAATTAAGTAAGGCAATCAGAAATCATTCATTTAAGTTATAATACAACATATAAATGATTAATTGGTGTTTTCAATATCCATTAATTAATGATTAAATTACACACATATACATACTATTGATGACTAAATGTAAGAAATAAACTAATCATCAATCAGTTTCTACTTAACCATTCAATAATAGTTAATAATAATATTAAATAATGATTCATTCAGTGTAATAAGTGATTGTTATTATAAAGTGCTACTGAAAAAAGTGGCGTCTACTCTTGGAAAATGACTCATAGCACAAAAGGAACCACATTATCATACTTGGATCCTGGTTGACAAAATGCAACACGTTCTCAGACTGGATCCTTCATGTTTTAGCGAAAAATAAAGTATGTTTCTCTTGAAAAATAAACTTTTTACACATTACAGCTCTTCAAATCGGTTCTTATCCACCCTGTTCCTCCAGTGCACTGGGGGAGTTAAAAACAAGCGCACCTCCTGTCTGTGAACCACATCAGATGAGTCATCAGCAGATCATCAGTTGCAACAGTTTTCCATCCCCCCCCCCTCACCCTCCTCGCCCCCCTCCCCTCCCCTCCCCCGCCCCGGTCCAGTCATCCCTTCCACATCCAGGTCCCAACCATAACTTACCCGGCATATTCATAAAGCATAATTAACTTCTCTCCCCACGTCTTATAAATATTCATTAGCTCAAGCATGTTGTCATTTTGTTCAAAATGATTGCAATCGAATTAGCATAATTAAACATTATCTATGGTAATGCTGGTGGACGAGCCGCCCCCACGAGATTCAGCCGCCATGTTTCGGTGTGTGTCGGCGTTGTGGAAAAGCATGATGGATAATATAATTATGTCTGGGAGACAATGGGAGCCCTGCGGTATTGTTATTAATGTGCTCTGTTAATAACGACGCCCCCTACATGAATAGGCATGTCTGCATGAGGGTTTCTGTGTGTGTGTGTGTGTGTGTGTGTGTGTGAGACAGAGAGAGAGAGAGAGAACATATGTGCATGTGTGAGAGAAAGAGAAGATGAGAGAAGATGTCATTTGTGCATGTATATGACAAAGAGAGAGGAAGGAAGAAGAGAGAGCAATGTGTGTGTGTGTGTGTGTGTGTGTGTGCAAGCGTAGTGTGTGTGTGTGTGTGTGTGTGTGTGTGTGTATGCGTGTGCTTGCTATGACAGACACTTGTGGATGTTTCTGGGTTTCTGTGTGCGTGTGTGACGGAGAGAAACAGTAAGAGAGAGAGAGGAAGAGAGACCAGATGTGTGTATATGTGTGTGTGTGTGTGTGTGTGTGAGAGAGAGAAGTTGAGAGAGAGCAGTGTGTGTGTGTGTGTGTGTGTGTGTGTGTGTGTGTCTTGTAGATGTTGCACTGCGATGGTATTGCCGTTATTGCAAACGTATACACATGAATGTGCATGCGTGGGTGTGTGTATCTATGTGTGTATGAGAAGGTTTCGGTGTGTGTGTGTGTGTGTTGGGAGAGAAAGAGAGAGAGAGCGGGAGGAAGGGAGAGAGGAAGAGAGAGCTGCATGTGTGTGTGTGTGTGTGTGTGTGTTCCTCCTTGACCACAGCTACAGAAAAACAGCCTGGAAAACCTGCAGTGAAATTTTAGTTTCTTTGCATATTTTATTTATTCATCAAATCAATTTTCAGTTATGCTTTTTGGAAATGAATTCTTCATTTAAAGGCCTAATGTCTCCCAGAGTTCCCCTACTACTGAAGAGGTGGTTTGGGTCACTCTGCCTTAAAGAGCTGCTGCTGACACTAAAAGAGTTTCATCAGTCTGGGTTTCAATGGAGAGTTTTAGTGTCCCAACACTTAATTCCTACAAATGTTTTGGCATAAAAACAGACTAATTGCGGATAAAGATATTGATTTTTGCTTTTGCTTCATTCCAAAAATATCAGTATATCAGACTAAAAACCCATGTCGATTGAACCCCACTGTGTATATTTGCATGCGTTTTCATACTTGCTGCCACACAGACTACTCGTAGATGTGAAACTGGGTAAATCCTGGGATGAACCCGTCCACAAATCCACGTGTGACTCCACGTGCGTTTGGGCGTGTCCGTCTGACAAGAACACTCCTTGTACTACTTAAAACCGAGTAACTAAACAGAGACAGCCGATGAGTCATAAGGGTGTGTGTGTGTGAGTGAGTCGGTGTGTGTGTGAGTGTGTGTGTGTGAGTGTTCCCATCCATTCACCACAATAACACAGCCCTCACAGGCCAGCGGCTCCGTGCCCGAACCCATCCATCCCGATGACAAGCCGTGTTTACATAGTGATGGTTACTTACAGACAGACAAGCTCGCAGGCAAGTATGATCTATGTTTTATACTTAGGAGCCGTAAAGCTGCAAAGTCGAGGAACCAGCGGCCCGGCGGCCCCGGTTAATCTCTTGATCTAGCGTTGAGTCTGATTTCTCTCATCGGTCTCGCAGCAAGTGAAGAAGAGAGATCAGCCAGCGGAGTGAGGTCATCTCTCACTAAGCTCGTTTCAAGAGTTTTCATGAATTAAATCACATTGTTTTGAACTGAAGTGAGGTCATCTGCCTTACAGCTGCCATTCGGGAGGCGGCTTTGCACGTCGGCGCCCCCGAATGGCGGCGAGAGGTAACTGTTTGTTGAATTTTCACAACTTTTCACAACCCAGAAATCCTGTAAGGTGACGCCAGTGATCGTCGATCCCTCTGTGGCGACCGTTTCCCTACCAGTGTTCATCCATGACACCTGAGATTAATTTGGGAAAGTGGGGGGGAATGTAAAGCGTCTCAGTTAGTGGGGATGGGACGTAAAAGATACACTTGTTTTATCAGCCTCACTTTGTGATTGAGGCTGATAAAACAGGTGTATTTTTACATAAACTTCTTGCCTAGTGCAGCTTTAAATCAAAATGCGGTCACTTATTTTGAGAAGAATTTTGAAAGAAAGTAAAATGTGCTGAAATGAGTAAAATTGTCTGATTTTACAGGCAGATATTTTCACTTGCTTCAAGAAAAAATAGGATTTTTGTGACTCAATATAACATTAAACCATTTGCTAAGATGTAAGAACAGTTTTATTTATATAGCCCTTTATCCCAAGCATGTCTTAAAGGGCTTTACATAGCATCATATACAGTACATGTCATATACATACTACATCATATATACATACTACATATATATACACATATACATACGTCGTTTACTAAATCACGTACATACAATACATCATATACTACATCATATACCATATTACACACAAACATACTTATGGCTATGGGCAATTTAGGGTCTTCAAGCCACCTGAGCTGCATGTTGGTTTTGGGACCAATTTTATTTTCTCTATACATGCTTCCCCTTGGGCACATTATTCATAGATGTGGTTTCTCTTTTCATTTTTATGCTGATGATACGCAGATGTACCTGCCCGTCAGATCCACAGACCCTGGAATGCTGAGTTCACTTAATTACTGCCTTTGTGATGTCAAAAGCTGGATGTCAAAACATTTTCTTCAGCTGATTTTATGACTTGTCTGTTTTATTTTTATTTTGCTGCCTTTGTGAAGTACTTTGTAACATGGATTTTTGAAAAGTGCTCTATAAATAAAGATTATTATTATGTCTTTTGACTGAAACCAGAGGAAACCCACGCAAACACTACGCAAACTCCACAGAGAAAGGACCAGGAGGGAGATTCGAACCCACAACCTTCTTACTGTGACTTGCCGTGACAGTACTAACCACTGAGCCACCATGCTGCCAAGACAGAGCGTATTGATCTTATATTATTGCTGCTTATTAAAGAACTTATTTTGCCTTACAAGCTGTGACAAGACCAGAAGCGAGATATCAGATAGCCAAAGCTAGGATATAAAAAAAAAACAGAGTCTTGCTGTCATTTGAAGCCATGTAATTGTCAGAGTTAAACAGCTCTGGCAGCTGTGACACTTTGAAATCACAGGTCAGGACTTTAATACTCGCAGCAGTCTGGCGGAGAGACAGTCCCGGCTCCCGGCCTGTGGCGCTCCGTCAGAGTTCACAGAGGGCGTAATAAAGGAAATTATACTGATAACTGGCAGGGGGATATGCATAGCGGGTTATGTAATTGTACTCTATATCAATCAATAAAGCCTTGACCTGGGAAATGAGCCCGGCATTAAGTCTGGGAGCCGGTTCCTTGGCACCTGCTGTGAGCGCTGAAATGAAAATCACCGTGCAGGAAAGAGGGGAAGAGAAGAAACTGCAGCAGAGAAAGAGAGAAGAGGGTCTGTGTGTTTAATACGCTGAATGACAAGGCTGCATGATAGACAGGAGGGGGACAGATCCTGTTGGGTTACATTCAGATAGATCAGATTATACTTGATTGGCATATTAGATTTCTAGCCGTCAACATGCAACACACACCAACACTGCAAAAAATGGTAAGCTGTCAAGTGATTTTAACTTGTTTCCAGACCTATTAAAGCTTATTTTCCGATATTTTTAGTCAAATTATCTCACTGCACTGGCAGATAATCTTGCTGGTTTCAATAAACTTCACTTGATGCATGCCAGTGTGACTTATTTCAAGAGATCATCATGAAACAATGAAGCAAGCCTTGAAACAAGAACATTTCTCCAAAACAATTTTACCAAGTAAATGTCCTGAAACAAATGACAGTATCCTGAAAAACACCAAAAAAAATAAGGTAAATTTGCTGAAAATAAAATGATCTGCCAGTGCAGTAAGATGATTTCACTAAAAACAAATCCTAAAATGAGCTTGATAAATCTGGATACAAGATAAAATAACTTAAGTTTGTCAGTTTTTGCAGTGAAAAAACACACATTAAACCCATTCATTTCATAGCAGGACACACAGCAGCAGCATATTTGTAGATGCACTAATCCCATTACAAAAACCCCACAGCCCACAGTCACTACAGATTATCATATTACACATTAGCAGTAGGAGACATCATTAGGAGACTGAATTGTACTCGCCCCCTTTAGGAACTTAATACACTTGGGGATGAACGAGTTGCTGAGTGGAAAGCCAGCGAATCAGGAAGGCACTTCAAAGAAAGGAAAACATCAAACAGAAGCAGGTCAAATCAATATCATGCTTTGGTCACATAACAGCTGTAAATATCTCTCAGTGTTCGTTTTCTGCTGCTTGACTACCAGAGAGATGGCAGGTACAATGTCAGCTAAGACTAGTGTAATAATTTGACTTGCTAATACTTTCCTTTCATCTAGCACTCATTGTGGTCTTGTAGCATGTGGAAAACCCCTCGCTTCCAGCACCTAAAACAAACAATGTTGTTTTTAAAATGTTAATTTTATGTTTCATTTTTCTTCATGAAATTGACCAAATGAAAAGGAATCAGCAGAAATCCTAGTATGCTCGTATGGCCTTTAAAGTAATAATTTGTGGCATTTTCATATAATTTTGTGGTAACACTTTACAATAAGGGTTAGTTAATGCTTAATAAGCATTAACTAACCCTTAATTAATAGTTAACTAATGTGTAATTTACTAATGGTGTTCATGTTAACTAAGGTATTAATTTATACATTATTTAATAGTTTATAAAGATGACTATTAAATAATGTATTAATTAATACCTTAGTTAACATGAATACATTAGTACATGATTACCAGACACATTAGTTAACTGTTAATTAAGGGTTAGTTAATGCTTATTAATAGTGTTGTAGTACTCGAGATCGGTCTTGGTCTCGAGACCGGTCTTAAGACCACATTTTGATGGTCTCGGTCTCGTCTCGGAATCGACTGCATTTTTACTCGGTCTTGACTCGGTCTCGGACAAAGAGGACTCGGAATTCTATTTCAAGACCAGTCGAGACCACAATTGCAGTAACATCATTACCTGCCGGTGCATTGTCTGATTTATTTATTTTTACTTTGATTGGATATAAAACTTTCCCCTTCAAATTGCGACCAATAACTTTGCCTATTTTAAGTTTGAAAGTTTATTAACCATTAAACGCTGCCACCCTCACTCACCCCCCTCTGAGCTGCGCCAAGAAAGGGAACGCAGGATACAGGAGGAGAGAGCACCATGTGTGGCTGAGGAGGAGAGAATGAGATAATGCAATTTGCCTACAGAAATCACAGAGAGTTTTGCAAAACAGTTCTAAGAACAAGCACCAATTCCATACAGGCCCATGGCCCGTTCAATTCAATGCGGTGCATTAAAGCATTGCGACACAGTTATCAGTTAAATTATAATTTCACTAACGTTACTTAAATTCCACAAGGTAATAACGTTACCATTAAAGTCTGTAGTGCAGCAGAAGACGTGTTATCAGGTTACTGTTTATACTGTTACTAACACAGGCGAGTACACTGTGGAATTTTAAGTTTCACTTTCGTCTGCACAGCGGGGCTCTGGCAGATTGAGTAGGGGAGAGCGGGGCAAGTTGTCACATTGGTCAAAGTCAAAACACTATCACATAAAAACAATTTGTAGCATATACATGACAGTAAATTATGTTTCTTCTCATTTCAGGAATCAAAATAATTATACATTACATTGTGACATAAAAGCAAGGGTCAGCTATAACCTGATAATAATTTTTGATGTTTTAGTGAAGCTCTGTGCTCAGGGTGTTTTAACACTTCTGTTTCATTCTGCCCGCTGTCTTGAGCCTTTCCAAAGGTCAATGAAATTGAATTGCAATGTTTCAGATCAAAGGATTGCCTTCTGTCACTGATTACATACTGTACATCCATTTGTATTTTACTTAAATTCCTAAATAATGCTTTCTTTCTTTTTGAATTTTAGCAGAGAAGTGCTGTAAATGTTGAGCCATCACTCTGATTACATGGTCTTGAAAATGGACTCGCATTGGTCTGGTCTCGGTCTCGACTCGGTCTCGCCCCCCTTCGGTCTTGGTCTTGACTCGGACTTGATACGCTCTGGTCTTGGTCTTGACTCGGTCTCGGTTTAGGTGGTCTCGACTACAACACTACTTATTAAGCATTAACTAACCCTTAACTTAGTGACCCTTATTGTAAAGTGTTACCAATTTTGCTACTCTCTATCACTAATTGCTCTAATTCAACAGTGATCCAACCTATATCCAGTTCATGAAATCTTTTCCATTGCCTCTTGCATCTTTTCCAAACAGCCGGTGTCTGGTAGCTCTTTCCTGGGAAAAAAATCCTCTGCCGCACAGGAAGTGATGCGTTTTACATTTCCTGGTTTGTTTGGAATAAACTGAAGAAGAAGAACTGGGTAGTTAGCATGAGCAGTGATAGCCACCATGGCTGAACAGACAAAAAAAAAAAAAGAGAAACTCAAACTGCATCAACAGAAAATCCAAGCTCCGCCCACACTGTTTGATTGACAGGTGATCTCTGGGAAGTGCAGTGCAGAAACACTGCAGCAATGAGCGCTTAGCAACAAAGATAGAGACAAAATAAAATAATAATAATATTAAAAAACAGAATATTGTGGTTTTATACTTTAGATCTGCCACTAACCAGTGAGTGTCAGGTAGCAGTTTAGTGCCTCACTTTAACTCAATGGGAACGACTGTTGTGGGGATTGAGCCTGTGGCCTTTCAAGTACAGGCCGGTGTCTCTAACCACGAGGCTAACCGCCAGCTGCGGCCGGCCGACGGCTTCACACAGGCTTCAGAGAGAAAAGGTTGAAAAAGGTCAGAGCTGATAGGCCCGGCCCATAATGATTGTCATAAGTTTGCGGGGGGGGGGGAAATCTTTCATTCCCTTATAGGTCAGTGAAGTGTTTCTTTTAAAGGTCAGAAATGTATGTCTTTTCTCTCCCTGCCGCCCTTCAAAGGCTCACGACTCACTTTTCTGATCTCCACAACACAGAAAACGACGATAAAAGTTCCCGGCCTCGTAAATCGGCAGCCGGGTTTAAAGTTCGAAAGTCTTTTTCTTTTTTTTTTTTCGGTGAGGCGACGGTGCGGATATACGGGCGGAACGAGCCACAATGCCACCATTACACAAACTGTAATAATCTCCCCATCAAATGAAAGGGGGGGGGGGGGGGGGCGAAAAAAAAATCTAATAAGCATATATTAACGATGAGAGGGGAGTGAATTTTAATCACAGATAAGGATTTTATCTGCCTTTTGTGGGCACAAATCTATTCCGCACTTTAGCCCGTCTGCATGATATTACAAACCGGACCCAGCTCATATATGAAGGGGGGTATAAAAAAAAAAAAAAAAAAAAAAAAAAAAAAAAACCTTGTTCATTATGAAAACATTAGCTCCAAATCCATTTGTTTTGCATGCTAAAAGGAGTCCAGAGCAGAATACTAATCCAATCTGCACTGCAAAAATGAAATCATTAATTTGGATTTAATAACTGAACATGTGGGGTTATTCTTTTAATTTTTCATTGTTTTTATCAGGCCGCTTTTCCCCCCATAGCTGCACAGCGGAGGCCCTGAGAGTCAAGTCTATAATTAAGACACATTAACACGTAACACCTAACAGACTGGCTCAATTACCACCACGGCTATTAAACTATATTGGAGCGAGCGGCGGTGGAAACCGTGCTGTTCGTTATGGAAACTGCTATCCAAATATTTCCATCGCCGAGCGTTCGCCTTTATGAACTTATAAAAAGCCGCCGGGAGGGAGAGGAGTTTTCACAGCGGACGGGGGTTTGACTGCAGGAGTTGGCGGCCTTTGGCTCAGTAAAAGTCATGTACTGTATGTGTCGCTCCTGCAGTGTGGTTTAACAAAACCTGCTCACTGCTCAAATGGAGATTTATCAGAATTAGAATGACTTTATTCAGCGTGTGCAAATGAATTTAAAGGAATTTATCGTGGTGGAATTGGTGCAGAAACATATCGACAGGTAAAATACGACAGCACATAGACAACAGTAAGTAAGTAAACTTTATTTATAAAGCGCCTTTCAAAACCAGAGTTACAAGGTGCAGTACAATGAAAACATTAAAAAACAGAAAATAAAAATAAAGTTAGAAACATAAAATAACAAAATAAAAACATTAAAAACTGCACAGAAGGCAAACACACATTACAAAACAAAGTGCTTACGAAACAAGTGAGTTTTTAAAAGCTTCTTAAAACTATCCACTGACTCTGTGTTTTTTATGGCTAAAGGAAGACGGTTCCAGAGAGTGGGAGCTACAACTGAAAAACCTCGGTCACCCTTAACAGGACCTCACTGTCAGTGCAAGCCATATTATATATAAGACATATTCTCAACATTTTTCATATCAAGGATCCCTAATTTAGCACACATTAGAGCCATGGACCCCGATATGATGAGATTTTGTCTCTCCAACCCAAATCTGAGAATATTTTTCTCATTAGATATGATTTTGTCCAGAATTCCATGACTAGGCCTATCTGTATTGTAGGTAGAGCGATAACAGTGAAACTATGACCAAAACAGTCATTCTTCTACATTCTCTAATTGTATTTACTTTTTGTAAATGTAATAATTCATCAATTATGCTGGGGACCCCCTGGAACCCCCTCAAGGACCCCTGGTGGTCCCCGGACCCCACGTTGAGAGCCACTGCATTAGAGGATATTTAGTCTGACACACTCTCACCTTTAACAACAGTCTGTCTCAAGTCATGAGTTTTTAGTCCGGGAGTTGCTCACCTTTTAGGATTCTGTTTTAGACTGAGAGTCCTGCAGCATCACACATTAAAAGACTCCAGCAGGATTTTTCACAGATTTGGTTGTTTGCCTGTAGTTCCCTGCTTGCATCATGCAGCTTTTCAGTGCATGTGAAGGATTATACAGCTTCAAAACACTGATAATGGACTGTGATGTTTGAGTGTGAATGAAGCTACAGCATCCCCTTCCTCCCCCATCTACACACACACACACACACACACACACACACACACACACACACACACATACAACAAACCACAAACTCTGGTTCTCTCTCCACTCTCGCTCCACCAGTTTCTCCTCCAGTTCGACGCTCCAGCAGAACCAGGACTTGCTCTTCTTCCTCCTCTGTCTGTCTGTCTGTCTGCAGAGCCTTGTCTCCCGTCACTACAGGTGCTGATGTCAGCCAAAGACAGCGCTCCTATTGGCTGTTGACAGCGGAGCATTATAAATCCGTGCCGTTGACCATCACACACCTTTTGATCCAAGAGTAAGTTCTGGAGTCAGAGGTTCGTCTTACTTGAATATATATTTATTAAAAGGAGTCTCATGAGAGGAAGAGATGCACACAGCACATACACTTCTTCGAAGAGAAAGAGATTGATTCAGTCCTTTATGTATCTTCCAAGGACGAACAGGATGTGCTGACATTAGAACAGGTCACCAAAGTAGAATAGAAGCAACACATTGTTATGTCTTATGTTAGAGCTTCCATAGACATCTCAGAGACATCCAGGAGCCACTCTGGCAACAAGACCTCTGGCATAGTAAGTTATGGCATAGGGGTTACAGTGAGGTGACCATACATCATGAAACCTTACATTCCCTGAGCCCAGTTCAGCTGTTAATACATATGTTGAATTTTCTTCCACACACACTGTCTGCATTGATTTATCTTCCATTCATTACAGAAAGTGACGACACCTGTGCAGAAACAATGTTTTCTCATTAGGTTTTCACTTGCTTGTAATGTAGAATACATACAATAATACATTATATATTTCAGAAAAGACAAACCAGTACTGAGACTATGTACAGTATTCACATAGGTATACAAACATACTCCATAGTAACTCAAACAACAGAAACACCAGAACAGGCACCTTTTTTTTTTTTTTTTTTTACTTATATCTTACTCATTAATTACCAGTCACTCTAATGCTATAACTAGTTATTACATATTACATATTTTACTTGGATATTACCTAGTTATTTCCAGTCATTATAATGTACTGAATGGTCTGCAATTAAAGGGTTACCAAGTAGTCTATAGATATTCAGTGTGTGGGTTAGGGTTAATCTTAGTTTTGGGGTTAATGTTAGAAATAGTCAGGGTTAGGGTTAGATAGTCTGTGGAGATGCGGCAAATAGGCAAGTGACACTTTGTTGACATTTACTTTCTATTCAAATAATGCTGACCTTCCACTAGATGATATTTGAAGCAATTTCACAGTTTTAGACAAATTTTCTTTCCCTCCAGCACCTTTCAAAGTTTTCTAAAATGTGTGTTAGGGCCACTTATCTAGTACAATTACTGCTAAAAGCACCTTTTTTATTGCTTGTATATTCCTCAGTAGTTACCAGTCATTCTAATGCTGTAACTAGTTATAACATCTCTTTTACTTGGATATTACTTAGTTATTTCCGGTCATTACTCTGTAATTAATGGCCTGTAATTTAAAGGTTTACCGCCTTGTTTTCACACTATTATGAGTACCACTTGGAACTCAGTAGACTGTTTGACACATTATAGCCACTTGATAGGAAGTCGAGTATCAACATTGGACTATCCAAATAAAGTGTGACCCAAGGTGACAGTTCAGGACGTGCAGCAGACAGCAGACTGTTCAAATCCAACTCCATTCAGCATCGTATCTCTGTGTGCATTCAGGCAGCAGCGCATGCAGCACTGTTGCAGCTGTGGAGGGATGGAGACGGTCCAGCAGAGACTCGGAGTTATGCAATCAAAATGTTACGCAGGCAAAATTGAATTTCTGCGGCAGATAGTTTCCCTGGAACATTTATAATGCTGTAAGTGGAGCAGGGAAGCATATTTGAGAAGACTAAGACATGCTGTCCAAAGAGAAACCAGTGCTGATGTGTTAAAGTCATTACTACATGGAAAAAATAAGAACTGGCCATTTACTGTGTAACTCACATTAGGAAGGCTTTCTCCTGTGTTACAGCGCCCCCTGCTGGAGGATTGAGCTGTTGTGGTTGACAGTGACAGGCCATAAGAACTGTAGAGGAAGGTTGCTACATTCCTACTATTTAACATTTTAACTTTTTGGTGTTTTAGCAATCCAACATACATATGCATATGGGCCTGATATATCGAATAAATAAACTGGATTGTGAACTTTGTCAAGTTCAATAAATGCAGAGACATATTGCCAACAGTTTCAGAGCAGATACAGACAGGACTTCACATTCAGTGCAAAGGGACGGTGTAAATCTCAATAACTGTTTTATCTAAATGTCTTGGACTTAATGGACTTGAATGGACTTGATCTCTTTTTGTTATAAGCTATTGTTGCCCCTAACTTGGTGTTAATTTTATTTGACGTTTTTATGCTTTATATTGTTTTACGTTGTGTGTCTGTAACCTTCATGTCTGGCACTGATGCTGCTTTTCTTGGCCAGGTGCCTCTTGTAAAGAAATCTATTATCGCCATTAAATACTAAATAAATAAAAAATGAAAAATAGACAGCAGACTATACATATCACTATATATATATTATATATATATATAATATAAATATATTCAACATTCAATAATCAAGCATTTGCCATTTCAAACAATTACTAATAGACTGCGTGGAAAGAATAATATAACCACAATGACATTTAAACCCTTCTTGTAACACCAACACAAGATTTCTATACAAGCACCCACCTTACATTATGGCACAAATGATATTTACATCAGGTCCTGTGTATTTGTAATTGTTGGAAGGAGGAGGTGCAACATCTCCATGCAATAAAGTGTCCAAGTTTAATAGTTAATCCTATTAAAAACACAACGTTTCTGTTGAAATAGACCTTCGTCAGATGAAAATGCACAAAGAAAAGTGTTGTACAACTATCCTAAGGCTGTTGCACTTCGTCCTTCCTCTATCTAATTTCATTTAAGCAAAATTGCAAGAAAAACTGTTATGTTTTATGATCTATGGGTCTAAAAGCATTACCACCTAGTGGCCACGAGGGGGCAGCGCAGAACCACATTATGAAAATTCATTGAGGTATGGCTCCTATGCCTCTCTCCCCAAAAAAGGATGACTATCTACCCAAAACATGTCACAACTCTGTCACCACCTGTTTCTTTTTTAACCATACTGAAGATACAATACACATTAAAGTATTTTAGGTGTGGATTCTAAACACGTTTCCCCCTCAAAACAAAGACAATATAAATACATAAAACACTGACATGAGCATATAACACACCTCACAACTGTACTATCACCTTTAACTGTACTAATATCAGCATTGTGGTATTGAGGTGCTGTGAAGCTCAGTGGGAAGAGCAAGGCACTAAAGCTGCCAGAGTTGAGTCTTTAATTACATTATCTAAATCCTTAGAAAATATGTAATATAATCCCTTAGTCACACTGAAATGAAATCTTAGGCCTACTTTTTCACATTGTTAGCTAATAAATGCCAAAACAAATTACAAAATGTTTTATTTTCTTGTACTAGATCCAGCGCCTGCACCTTAATTCACACCAAGCACCCTAAGAGTAGATTCAACACGAGACTAATTGTGCACTCATGTGCTATCACATATATCAGAAAAAAATAAATACAATTCTAATTGTAAATTTCACACACAAATGGCCTCTAAAGTCGGATGATTAAGTCGGAAACTCTGAGAACATTTTGTTTGTGATGCATTGGTGACCTTTAACCTTCTAAACAACACAGAAAATAAAGTTTTGTGTCAGTCAATAGTAAGAAAACAATAAAGTTTGTAGTTTTGCAGACTAACCCAACATTTGTCTGAATGAATTTCATCAAATTAGCTTGTTTAGCTGCTTGTACGTCTTCTGGGTTTGATTTTCCGACACATTAATCCAACTCTGTTAAGCAGCCGACTTCCCGAAGTCCCGGATGTCGGACTTTCCCGTTATAAATCACTTGTTAGGACAGATTTTTTTTACAGTGAAGTGCAACCCCCCCTCCTCCCCTCTCTCCCCCCACCTTCCTCGGAGCTCATTAGGGGAAGCTGTGTGACTCGGGGTGCTGGCACTGCCATCGCTCTCCCTGTCAGCCCAGGTAGCCCAGACTCCTAAATCACAGCCCGCAGACAGGTCAGCTCTTTGGCTAATGAACTCCACATCGGCCTGATTTACAGCACAGTAGCTGGAAAGACAGATGGAGAAGTTACAGACTGTGGGTCCAGAGATATTAATGTGTATTTGTAGGGTGATATCTGGAGTGTGCTGTCCGGAGCGTGTCTCGAACTGTCAGGTTTCTCTGTGTGTGAGATCCTGATATTCTGTACTGTGTGTTTCAGTGTGTACTGTGTTAGGTTGAGTTTCTGCTCCAGTGTCACCAAGACAAATTCCTTCATTTATTTTTTTCAAATAAAGTGATTCTGCCTTTGCTTATTGGATTTGGGATTTGTGTGCTTCATTTGCAATATGAAAATGTAATTTATTGTCTCATTTTTCCTCTGCATTTATTCTGCAGTGTGAATGCAGAGGAAACACAACCACCACTAAAAGACAAACTGTCAGATTAAAATTAACTCTCTTCCTAATGTTTAGAAGTAATATTTTTATTATGATAAAATGTCTGAAAACAAAAATGTTATCACAAGCCTTGCACAGTAACTTTGACCAGGTCAGAGTTTGGAAGCAACATTAAAATTAACTTCAAGCACCTCAAAGTACATCAAATCACTGCATTCATCCACACACAGATCCCTTTTTCCACATAATACACATGAAATCCATATCACGTTTAAACATTAAAAAAATAAATAAATGCACAATCATAAATGATTTTGACAGAAGAGTCACGATTTATTGTTCCTGGTTCTGGGAGAAAAAATATTGGAAAATAAAAGAGCAGTGAAATGTGTTATGGAGGTTAAGAATCGTCATCGCCGTGTTGACAGCATCGACGTCTCCATCCAGGACAGATTCTGCTGTGTCCGCACATACCAAGACTGAAACCCTGGAGACAGACAGAGGGAAAGAAAGAAAGAAAGAAAGAAAGAAAGAAAGAAAGAAAGACAGAAAGAAAGAAAGAAAGAAAGAAAGAAAGAAAGAAAGAAAGAAAGAAAGAAAAAGCATACATGAAGATGGGAAGAGCGAAGCAAGTAAAAGGGAAAAGAAAACACAAATGAAAGAAAGAAAAAAGAGAGGAAGGACACAAAAGTAATGAAGTACACAAAAAGGAGGAAAGACACAAGACATAAAGAAAGAAAGAAAGAAAGAAAGAAAGAACACAAAAGGAAAAAGAAAGAAAAAAGACAGAAGTCAGGTAAACAATGAAAGAAAAAATATAAACAAAGAAAATGTGAAGGAAAGAAAAGGATGAAAGTAACAGAGAAAGAACACAAAAGAAAGAAAGAACAAAGGAGCAAACAGGGAAAAAAATCCAAAAAGATTGGACACGTGAAAAAAATAGAGGGAAGTAAAATAGAAATGATAGAAAGAACAAAAGAAAGAAAGACATGCAGAAAAGAAAGAAAGAAAGAAAGAAAGATACAGACAGAAATGAGGAAAAGTAAAGTGAAGAAACTAGCTTCGAGAGAGAGAACACGACAGAGACGAAGACACATAGAAAGAGATAACAAGGAGAGAGAACCAGACAGACAGAGGGAGGGAGAGAGAGAGAGAGGGAGAGAAAGAGAGAGAGACAGAGAGAGAGAGAGAGAGAGACTGGAGGCCCGGTGCTGCGGCTGTCAGCTTCTGTTTGAAAGCAGGATGGATGGCTCGGCTAAGCGGCTGTAATTTACGGCGCGGCTCTCAGGTGGGCTGCATGTTAACAGCCGTCTGGCCGGCTGTCTGTCCTGGGTGCCCGCCAAGCGCCGTTCATCACACACTCCCATAGAGAAACACACAGCCGAGTCCAGTCCGCCTCCCCGCCGTAAATCCACCAGACGCTAAAGACATCCACCGCCGCCGGTCCGGCAGCAGTGTCCGTCTGTGTGTGTGTGTGTGTGTGTGTGTGTGTGTGTGTGAGTAAGGGTCTCTCTTAATTTGCATTTGTGCGCAATCCAGTGTCCTTCATGATGTGTTTGATGTGGCTAAATCTGATCATGATCATGATAAAACAATTTGAAATGCCTGTACTTCTGTGAGCTAAATAAATGTTTCTTTTGTGGTTACTGCTTTCTCAAGTTTCTCATTTGGGTTTTAAACAAATTCTAAATTGTGTTCAAATTAAGTAGTTTGCAAGACGTTGAAACAATGACATGAAATGGACGTCTTTTCAACTCTCACTTTCAACTAAAACCAGACGTAGACGGACGTCCTTAAATAGTTGTCTTTCCAACCACCTGAAAAGACAACTTTTCAACGAACTTAAAAAACGACCTGAAAAATACGTCTTTTCACCTTTCACTTTCAACTAAAACCAGACGTAGACGGACGTCCTTAAATAGTTGTCTTTCCAACCACCTGAAAAGACAACTTTTCAACGAACTGAAAAAAAAAAACGACCTGAAAAATATGTCTTTTCACCTTTCACTTTCAACCAAAACCAAAGGTATATCAGACGACTGGCATAGTTGTCTTTTCAAAGTCTTTTCAACTACATTTTGCTGGGCCTTTAATGGCCAAAGTACAATTCCAAAAAAAAAAAAAAAATGCAGAGGGTGAACAAAGGATAAAGATTTTGGAAGTTTACTTTTTTAGGGCAATTTCACCTTTATTACACAGTTGAAAGTAGAGAGAGACAGAAAAGATTGGGGGATGACATTCGACAAAGGTCTAATACATCATATTTTCCTGGTATGCGCCTTAGACCATTGAGCCACCAGGACACCTCTTGGAAGTTTACGTGCCAACCGTAGATCCATTGGATGGTGGCTTGGCCAACGAGAACCAATGAGAATTAAGCCCCAAGATTCATTGCGAGAACGACGCCTCACATCCAAACAGGCCAGCGCAACATGCCACTGAGCACTAGACGTCATTTCAACATTACGTCTCTGCTTTAGCTCTCTTAAAGCCCAGGCTCTTTTTGGGAATGTATAGCCCAGTTTTAGACCAACCCAAATACATTATTACATATTTAAACAATGCATAAACAGCTGTAACTATCAAAAAATATGCACCAGAGAAGTCTACGATAGAGCTTTATTTTTGGCATTTACCTCAGAAGATGTAGTCTAAGACATAGACGTTACTAAACCTTCACATTTAAACCCCATGTAGCCTCATTTTAGCCTAGACATCTGCAACCATTTAGACATCCTGTAAACGGCTAATCAATGTAAAATTGCTCAGTGGGAGTCTACAGTAGAGAATCAGTTGAAAGAGCAGGGAAACTGAAGACCTGTGCATCAAACACACAGTCCACCTCAAACTGTAAAGATGTTTATTGGTTCTCACGTTCTTGAGAAGTTCGTTGTCTCCAAGACAACTTGGGAAGAACGTTCTACGCAAGGACACAAGCAGCGACTTGGCATTCTTGGATTTGATAATTGCCTTGTCAGTGTGTGTGCATGCAAATGTCTGTGTGTGTGTGTTCCTGTGCTTCTATTTTTATGAGAACCAATTTGAGTTTTAAACCTTCAGAGTGAGGACATTTTTGTGAAGTGAGGTCATTTTGGCCGGTCCTCACTACTTCAAGGGGCTGTTTTAGGGTTTAGGACTTGGTTTTAGGGTTAAGGTTAGAATAAGGATTAGGTTAAGGTTAGAGTAAGCGTTAAGATTAGGCATGTAGTGGTGAGGGTTTAGTTTAGGGTTAGGGGATAGGGAGTGAATTCATTCAAAGGTAGGTTCTCATGAGGACGTAAGTACAAGGATTGTGTGTGTGTGTAAATCTCACATGCTCCGACTCGTCCCTGCAGCAGAGGAGAGCTGTTGACACAGCGGTAAGAGGTCAGTCTGGGTCTGGGATGTGGATCAGTGCCGTCTCTCTCTCTCTGTAAAGTTTGGTTTATGCTGTCTTTGGATTGAAGCACGAACCTCAAGCGCTGATGCTTCTCGCACTTTCATGACGACCGCGCACCTCTAAACTCCAGCACTTTGGTGGTCCTGAGGGGAAATTCTGAAGACCCTCCCATAAAGATAAAGAAAAAACATGTGAATTGACTCTTTCTGGTTCTGTCAACTGCAAAAATGTCTTGACCTGACTCTGAAACAAACTTTGTAATTGTCACTACAGTGATGGTGAGTAGTCTATCTGCATATCGAGGCTGAAGGATACCAACAAGTTGTGCAGCCCAGGTTCAACCAATGTCAATGTAACATCAAGAGGTCTGGAAAAGTTCAGACAAAACAGTTGGTTAGAAAAACTGCAGTTATAGGAAGAGCCAAAGAAGTTGGTACAGAATGAAAACAGTGGATAATTTAAGATGACAGATGGCACAATCAGCAGTAAATAAGACTTAGATGTTTGTCATGTTTGCAGTGAAGTGTAAGCTTCCAACAAAAAGGACAAGTAAGTATAACCTTTTGTGAGGTAAACTATTGCACGAACAACCAGTTTTCATCAAGGCTTTAGAAAAGATAATGGGATCTGTCATGTTAAAGTGATGGTTTCTGGTGACAAGCACTTTCATCGATTCCCAGTGTTCTTGCTATTTCCCTTCCAGTAACTGTTTGGATGTCTTTAGAGTCTCTCAACAAATAGGTACCAGTATTTTCTGACCTCTTCTGACAGTGTCTCGTCAAAAATACCACGCAGGAAAATACGGAACTACTAACCTCTCTCTATGTAGCTGCCACAATATTTAAACTTTCAGACTCATGCACAGGCCCTTAAGTGCGGCCAACACGCCCAGCCATTTAGGCTGCAATTACATCATTTTGACCACACACTCTGCCACATTCATTTCCGTAAGAGGCATAAACCACGAGATGGAGTGTGTATGCGTGTGTGTGTTTTGGGGGTTTTAGGGGCTATGGATTTGTGGTTGTGTGACTAGTAATGTGTGTGCATATCTAGTAATGTGTGTGCGTGTGTGTGACTTTCTTGCCAAAGTAAGTCAATTTTTAAAAGAGCCAAAGCTAATGTCCATTACTTCAATTATTGATAATATCCCCAATAATCGTATGGTAACATGAATATAAACTTCATTCAACGTCATTTAGTGTGGTGGTGTTGATGTTTTTTCTCACTAAAGTTTACATTGACAATGATTCTGTGATGTTTGCCTTAGCTAATATCATTGACATTGAAGAGTGGATGGTTTCTTCCAGTTACATCCAGGTTTGGCTTCCAGGCAATGAAGCCCTTAAGACAGAAGATGGCACTGGAGAGGAGGCTTGAAGAAATGGTCCTTCTTTTCTTCAGTGGAACCACTGGCTCCTCTTTTGACCCTACGAATGCCCTTAGTGATCTCTTCCTGGAGGGCTTCTGTCCACCAAGGATGGATCTACTGGAGTTGTGGTATTGCTGGAGATCGAGAGCCAGGGTTGGAGGCCGTCCAAGGTGGAGGCAGATGGAAGGAAATCTGGAGTTACTGTTGTGTGGTTGGTGTAGTAGTGGTACAGCTCCCATTTTGTTTGCCATTTTGGCTTCCATATACTCTATGGTTTGGTTGTTAACCAGACCTTAACAGCATTGCTGCCATGGCCTGGGGTCAGAGCAGACCAGCCACTGAAGCTCTGTTTTGGAAATGAATGGCTGCTACTGCCAGTCACCAAGTCAATAGAGCTGCCAGTGAGGAATCCCAGTCGACTGCTCTCTGTGGATCCAAGGTCACCGGATGTGCTCGATGGGTTACAGCTGGCTGTTGTGTCTCTGGAGCAGCTATCAGCAAACTGAACCTAGGTAGGAGCAGATGGTCAGTGATGGTAGACTCAAGGCTGATGGAGCTGCTCAGTGTCAGCAAAGACAGACTGCAGCTGTAGACTGTTGCACTGCCACAGCACATGTCAACATTCAGGATCTGTGTGTAGGTAGAGAGGTCAGTGATGCTTGATCCAAAGTCTCTTGTGCTGCTATTCACTGGCAAAGACATAAAATGTTGCATCACTGGAGCAGTTGTCTCAAGTCTGGTTAGGAGCACAGTGGTCGATGCTGGTGGAGACAATCACTTTCTCCACAGAGTCACTGAGAGCTTCAGTCAGCTGCTCTTTGGCTCGGCCATCGTTTTTTTAATTGAAATATGTGTGCCTGTGGTGAAACTGCAAAAAAACCCCATAATGTCACTGGAATTCGTGGTAGGAAGACTCAAATTACGCGAATACGGAAGAAAAAGTTGGTTTTTCAGAAACGGGACTCAACTTGGAACATACCAGCCGCAATTAGGATGTTATAATTACGTTGACAGTCACATCCTCTAATTGCTAACCAGGAACAACACAACTTCAAACCAGTGCCAAGCACAAGGAAAATTTGTACTTTCCTTGATTTTGTTTAGATGCTCGCTGCACATACGCCCACCCCACTTCACATAATGTTTACTGCGCTAACCAACCCTGACTGAAAACACTCTTCCCCCTTTTCCAACCCAAGCAAAACATCTTTTGCCAGCCTGCAATCTTCAGCATCTCATGTGGTTACCGTAACCGTACAGCAGCGCAGCTAGCCACGAGCTAACCTAGCATGCTAGACTACAGAAGGCGCACGAAGCGAGTGTGTGCCTGCGAGCGCTTATAATTAGAAAATGTTCCACGCACTTGCAATTACAAGGCCCTCCGCAGAGTATTATTAAAGACTCATTTTGTTCGGTTCTGCCCCTGAAATGACTCCCATGTGGAGTTTGTTTGCGCTTGCTACACGGTTAGCGTGGTTAGCATGGCTTGCTGCCAAGGAGAAGTGGGGTTCTCATCAAAATGTTAACCTGAGGATTAGCTTTCATTAGCAGGATGGGGAAGGGGTCACATAGGAACACACACACACACACACACACACACTTTCCCTCTCCTGCTCGTTCTACACACAAACTCAAGACATTCGCTCTTTTCCTCTCCTAGTCTTTCTAGACACAACCACACACACACACACACTGCACAGCCTAATTAGTAGCATTTTCCCTTCTTCTAAGTCAGAAAACCACAGGCTCTTCTTGAAACAAATCGTCTGAGACGCTCGTCCCCACTTGTTTACAACTATGGAGCACTATGAGTCCAAAATGCTTTTTTATTCCTGTTTTTAAGTCCTCTATACCATGGCCATGTAAGAAATCTCTATATAATTATGCCCAAAATAATCACAGAGGTTAGCAGTGACCTTGTTCTGAGGAGGGAGGCCTTTCTAGACAGCGGCCATCTTAGGAAAGTAGAAGATGTCGTCTTTCTGTCTGTACACCGGGGTCAGGGCAAGGGTAACAATTATGATAAATAAACAAGTGCAGTTTCTTTAAAATATCCCAACCTTCAACAGTCACCCGGCAAGGAGCAATTTACTCCATAATTCCACTTTAATTCCACTGTAACTGTCGAGCCCATTCAACAGGTTAGGAGTTTCATGGAAAAATGGTTACCCATGTTAAAAAAGGGAACACAACAACTTCTTTAAACAGATTTACATGTGGAAGATGTCCAGGGATGCAGAGCTAAATAAAAAAGAGGGTAAACTATGACCAGTCGGTGATCATTAATTAGGCAAACAACCACCAATACAAACAATTTTCAAAAAAGCAAATTACTGTTTTTTTTAGAAGACCCTGTCCTTGTGTAACTTTTGTCAGTTTGATACTTTTTACTGTAATGTATGGAACAAATTTAGTTATAATGATTTATGTCCCCCTAAAAAGGTGGGTAAACTGTATTCTGCAAATTAACAGTTGGGTCTGTTTTTATTTATCCCCTGCCACCCAAAATGTCTGTGCACAACCCTGTAAGAAGAGGACAAGTTATTTAAAAAGTATCAAGTGTACATGCAGAACAGGGCAGCAGGGTGGCCAAATGTTTACAAAGACCATCTTGTAACTGGAAGATCACTGGTTTGATTCCCACAACAGGTCATGTGTTGAAGTGTCCTCGAGCAAGACATTGCACCCCTACCTGCTCACTCTTTGGAGGCCTACTAGGATTAAAACTCATATAAATGCCTAAAATCTGAATGTAAAACCATCTAATGTTGATGGTGTCAACAACAAACAAACCAAACATTACGTACACACACAACGTTAGTCTCAAAATGTCAAAGGGAAGAGCGCAAAGCAAAGAAACACCACAAATTGAGACACAGCAAATGATCCGTGTTCTGCTGGCACACTTGGGCCCCTCACTCATAAATCTGTTGTTTTTCATTCAACATTTTGCGACGTCTCAATCTGACCCACAGAGCATCCTGGTGCTCTGACATTTATTCACCCTGTGTGCCTGTCAGCAGTCACAGCTTAATCCAGTAAGGTGATAATGGAGCCCACAGCTCTTGGGTCTGTGAAAGGAATCACCATAAAGTGTTTCCCTCCGGGGCAGAGAAAATACATGGGGTACGGATCCTATCATTTTCCCTCCCGTTTAATGTCTTAAGCAGAGCAATCTGTCTCTCATTAACTCATGCACACATGTTTATTATGGAATAAATCTTGAGTTTAGACACTGGATGGGATAGGATTACCAAAACCAGAGGATAGTTGCTCTGGTGGTGAGGGTGAGGGGAATTTCACCAGGCTATAAACTTTCATAACTTGGCATTACCAGTGATCCATAGTGTGATTTTTATTTTCTGATTTCAATTAAGGATAATAACCTGAGTGCAAGTTGAATCTTACATACTGTACTTTCTATATAGAATTGGCCCACTAGAGGGTGCTATATGATAAATGGTGACCAAGAGGTACAGATTGTTGGCCGCTCCTGAATCACCTCTCATAGACTTGTTTACATCACTTCATGAGGTCGAACATATTGTGCAGATTTTCTACGTTGAAGAAACTCATGTCCTTGCTTTATTCACCCATAGCTGCAATTCCTCATCCCCATAGCATTACACTGATTTGCAGTTGATGCAACATCCCAATTGCTCTTGACCTTTCTAACCCCTCTCCTGAAGGGACTAATTACACTGGATAATAGTCATCTTGCATTGCAGCCCATTGGTGACGACAACTCTCTGTGCTGTAGCAGCAGCAGCAGCACCTGTTTTTTCGCTCTACGGTGGCTGTCGAGGGTCACGCTCCACACCGTGTCGGATTGTTTTCCCTCACTGTGGACAAATTTGGACCTTTTCCTACCAGTGCCTCATGGGGCCGCGAGTGAGAGTGAGACAGTATAGTGTAAGTTGAGAGAGGAGTGTGTGTGTGTGTGTGTGTGTGTGTGTGTGTGTGTGTGTGTGCGACTGTACAGTATGGGTGTGTGCATCACCAAGCCTTCACACAACTTATCTTCAGGGACTCAGTTATTAATTACAGTGCATGACCTACTTCTATTTTTAACAATTTAATTCTTCTCTCATCCAAAGATTGATGAGGATATTTGGAGTGCGCACTGTGGTGATTCCTCATCTAGACGACATGAAGATGCACCGCAATGTGTTTCTCTAAAGTGTGTATGTGTCCGTGTGTGAGTGTGTGCATGCACAACTAGAAGGCAATCGGAGAGCGTTGTTTTCTTGTCTCTACCTCAGTTTCATAGTAACAGATAAAAAACAAGAATAATCTAATGGTGGAGATCACAGGTCTGAATCACCACTAAATTTGAATCAGTTGTTGCTTCACCCAATGTCTATTTGCTGAGCAAATTTTGTGGAAATCAGTTTATAATTTTTGAGATAACAAATGGTTGAAAACATGACCTGTTTGGAGGAGATAATAACCATCATTGTATTTTTGCATCGTTTTATTTTGTCTCGTTTTGTCTCATTTCTACTCTTGTTTGGAAGTTTTTTTTTTTGTTTCACTGTGCACTTGTGCAAGGTGGAATTACAATAAAGTTGAATGAATTGTATTGAATTGGTGATGTCCCTTGTAGTCAACATAAAGATGAAGAGCAAAGCTGCTGCTATTTAAAGTGCTGTTGAGCAGTGGTGGATGGAGTGGGGCTGGAGTCAAGACCACCTTAGTCCAAGTCAATTTCAAGACAAGGTCCAGTCGAGTTTGAGTCAAGACCAGGTCGAAAGGGGATCAAGACAAAGTCAAGACCAAGACCAGAGCAAATCAAGTCCTATTCAAGACCAAGATAGGCAATGTTTCTTTCCAACTGTAAAAATAAAGCCAAGAGTGTTTCTTAAGGATGAGCAGAGATGTAAATCTACAGTATCTAGATGAACTCTATTCTAGAAAACAAACACAGGTGGACCAGGTGGAGAAAAATGTATCTTTGAAACTTTTTAAATAGGCAGGAAGAAATTGAGTCAACATCCAATAGTGGCTGAGACCAAGACAAGTTTGAGTCAAAATAGACGAGACTGAGACAAGTCCAAGACATCAAAACAGTTGTCTGGAGACTAGAACTACATTCATGCAGTGGAGATCAACATTTCTTTCAGTCTAGTGACATTAAGCACTTGCATCTCTCTCATCTATGTCAAAACTGTGTGTTGCCCACAACGATATGGGTTTCCACTAAACGTTTTCTTACCCAGATGTTACAAATTAGACTCTCTCTAGCCCTGTAATTAGAAGCTTCCAAAGTCTGAGGAGAACTCCAGTAATATGGGAAATTGCAGTACACAAAATACTCAAATGTGGCATACTGTTCAGTCAATAAAAGTAGTGAAGATATGAATGTCAAAGCCATAGGACGTTGACATTTTTGTCTCAGCGCTGCTCACAGGAGATGTCTGATGTTGGAGCACACTCTTATTCAACCTTAGTTGTGGAGAATACATTCACTTCTTGTCTGATGTGGTCTCTACTCTGTGGTGCTGTCTGATATGCTGGAGAAGTCGTGGTAATACTTTATTGATCTCATGGCGGGAAACGCCTTTATCACAGAAACACCACAAGTGATACAAAATGTAAAAAGGCAAAAGGCATTTGCATGGAAATGGATGATATTCCCCCTCTCTCTGAACTCTGCTGGGTCACACAGAATGTACACACACACACACACACACACACACACACACACACACGCACGTCCCCACCACTTTCCACCCCCCTCTTCTTGTCCTCCCTGCCCGTCTAGCTCCCTACCTGGGTCTTATTTTCATTACCAGGCACAGCCAGCGGGCGCTGCTTCCATTAACAGCTAACTGCTGTGAAAACATGGAGAGAGGAGAGCTCCGCTGCACATGTGACCACACTGCTGTTGTGCCGAATAAATAAAAAAAAATGTGAGGGAAAAATATGTTTCTCAGGATGAAGATAAGAATGCTTATTTTCTCAAGAATGGGGTTTTAATGGGTTTCTATGGACCATGGGGCCATTAAACTGATGTAATACACAAATGACCTCTGATAAACATTAAAGAAGCATTAAGTAATCTATGGCCTTTATTGACCTCTGCTGTGGCCCAGGCCGAATTGCAACAAAATCAATAGGACTTATCTCCTAGTGTGGGAGGTTTTTTGCTCCCAAACAGACCCTGGACCCTTGGAAAATCATCATGATAACCTTTAACCTTGTCAGTATTGTGGAAAAATCAAAGTTTTGTGTCAGTCAAGGGTAAGAAAACACTATACAATACAATATACAGCTTACATACCTGACACACTTTCTCTCCTCCTAGCAAGTGCTTTTTAAAAAAGCAAGAAGCAGCCGAATCCACATCATCCTTTTCAGGACGTCCGTATTTGTTTTGTCTTCTGTGTTTGACTTTCTGATGAAATAACACACGAATGCAACGCTTTTTAGCAGCGAGTCCCAGATGTCAGACCTTTGCACCGGCACGTCAGCGTACAAAGAGTACAGGCCAGAAAGTGAGTTTTGACAGCCAGAAATATCAGCATCTGGCAAAGTAATTGTTGAGTCATCGGTATTGATGAACAACCCTATCAACCCCTCACAGATATATTGTGGTCATTTTGCCCCTTTAAATTTACGTTATTGCCCCTTTAAATTCACGTAAGAAGAAGAAAAATGGCCAAAACTGCATTTATGTGTTTTTTTCTCTGTGACAGCAGCGGTATAAACCTGCCTGGCTGCCCGTCCGCCTGCCCGCCTCACCGCCTCCTCGCCTTTGACCGCACACATGCGGCCCGGACCAGGCCAACACAAACACCGGGGGCCTTGACAGAAACAAGCCTGCTGGGGCCTCTTTCTCGCTCTCTTTCGCTCTGTAACTTTATGATCTCTCCCTCGCTTCGTGTATCTCTTTCCACTGACCATTTTGCATTTTTTCCTGACCTTTTCCTATCTCTTTATTGTCGTCCTTCTCTTCTTTCCCCCCTATCTTTCTTCATCCCTCTCGCCTCCTCTCTCTGCTGAGAGCCTCTCCACCTCTTTCCCCCTTCTGCCTCTTCTCTTTAAAGCGGCAATATGCAACTTTGCATGCTGGCAAAAGACAGGAGACAGTTTGTATTTTGCTCTTAAGTTTTAATTCGTGATTTCTTGTGGGTGGCCAAGTATCCACACCTGACACCAGAATTTCTTATGGGCAACTAGGACGAATCTACGGTGTCTAACTTACGGGGGGGATGGGATTCTCTTCTCTGTTGCAGCCCCACTTTGTGATTCAGGCTGATAAAATGGGTGTATTTTTACATAATAATCTTGCCAAGTGCAGCTTTAAAAGTCCCATATTCTCCACTTTCCAGTGTTTTATTTTATGTCTTGAGGTCATTCAAAGCTGTGTGTGTGGTGTCATGTATCAAAAACACTCTCAATCCATTTTTACACGTTCATTTTCCTGCATCTCTCTGAGCCTTACCAAGAACAGGCTGTTTCTGTCGCTGTGTCTTTAAGGCTCATTAATATTAACGACCCCTCAGTTCCGATTGGCTGACCGTTTCAAGAGTGAAATGTGAGACATCGTGGCCGGGCAGCTACAGGTAGGGAAAACACTCTGGTTAATAAACAATGACAACCGCTCAACCGCTTTGAAAAAAAACACTTTGTTAGTCTATTATTTCTTACAAAAATGATAATGAGCGAACCTTTGTGACGCCACAAAGTTACGGAAGTCCAAACGGCTCGTTTAGAGGCTCGCTTTTCTAATATGGATTGTGTGGATTTAGTTGGCGACCGTGCGTTTTGATACTTTCACCATGTTTAGATAGCACATCCAACTTATAATCACAGAGGCAAGGGGAGTCCTGTTTTACACCATATGGGACCTTTAACTCCGTTTCTCTCTACACCTGATATAAGTCTCTCTCTCCTACTCTCTCTCTATTTTTCTACCTGTACTATGAATCTCTTTTCTTACCTCTTCTTCCCCATCTGTCTCATCATTCCTCCCTCTCTAACTACCTCTCCTCTCATTCCCTCCACTACCTTTTCCTCTCTTCCCTCTTCACCCCCACTAATCTCTCTGCAGGGGAGGCAGAGCATCGGGGTAGGGGGGGTGTGGGGGGGTGTGAGGGGGTGGGAGGGCAGACCATCAAAACACTGAATTAGTTCATTGAAGCCTCTATAATGCTCAGGAGAGGAACCTTTCTATTTGGCTGTTCGGTATGAGGTCTGGGAACACACGGGGGGATTCGCCACAGTTGCACACCTCAAGAACCGCCCATGAGGGACAAACCAATCAGCCAAAAGCCGCAGGTAATTTCCTGTTGAATGGAACAGGCTTGGTATGAAGCGCGCCGGAGCAGCGAGCGAGTCGAGGTCATACGGTGTTTTGCCTGTCGGGAGTGCGAGGACCTGTAAGGTGGGGTGGAGACTGGTTTTAGGTGGATTTGGTCTTGCAGAGTCCATCGTGTCAGGGCCTTGCGTTGGGTCCAGATGAGGATGTAACTGCTGTATGTGTATTGAATCTATGGCTAAATTTAGACTTTCCAGGCCTTTCCAGCATCCTGGGGAAATCCAGCTTTATGTACAGCTACAATATGCAACTTTTCGCCTTGAGGCACCAAGTCTATCGTTAGTCCCGCCCCTCCTTCCCCCTCTGTTGGTGAAGTTCCCGCCCCCTACACCTGTCACTCATCTTGATAAGCTGTCTACCCTAAAACGCCATCTAGCCTGAGATCGAGGTAATTGGCTTAACGCAGCCAATCTGCAATAAAAAGAGTAATGGTGATGTTCACTGTGTTTTTGAATGGGTCTTGTCCGCTGCCCATGCATCTTTGCCGTTCCTTCTTTTCTTCCTGCTTTCAGCCATTGCTGTTGTTGCCATGACGTCTCTGCTCTGTGGCCGCTAGCCTCACCTTGATAGCCACAACCCAGCTCACCGTTGGCCACGCCCACAGCAAATGGTAAACGCCGCAAAACGTCTTGAACATCATTCTAAAGCCAATTTCATGCAAATGATTTAAGCATGAACACACTGGGTCACAGACAGACAAAGACCATGTGTAATATGACCTATTTATTTATTGTTATTTTAATGTGGAAAAATTTGCATATAACAGCTTTAATTTGTTTCATTATAATTAGGTGCATCTGTGTGACAACATAATTTAGGTGGTGTGACAAATTCTGGCAATAAGAGATGGGATTGAATACTCTTCAAAACTGTTCTAGGGTAATTACTTGAAATCTAATTCTAATAAACTCTAACAAGCATATTGGAAACCCTGCAGATTCCACTTGAAAATGTCACTGCACTTATTTCCAGATGTGGAAAAACAGCAATATTCCCCTTTAACACAAAGTCTTACTGTACATTTAACAGCTTGCCTCCAGTCTGAGCCAAACAGTCCTACAGTAAAACCATGCACCTTCCCCTTTAAAATGTTGTTGCACTTGTTCCTTGTCATGGCAAATAAAGAAAAAAAAAAAACAGGCAGGTGTACAGAACAACCACCTGTCTGTTTTCCTGGAAGGTCCTCCCTATCATGGCAGGGTCTCCTACTGTGACAGCTGGAGATCAGGTGAACAACGTCGCCTTCTGTACAACACACACATTTGTTTGTTAATCACCTTGTTCCAGGGCAATCAATTATCCATTTAGTCCCGTGTCAAGATTACACCTCTTAGTGTCAATAATACCCCGTAATTACAGTCGACTCACCTGTCCAGTGCTCGACAGGTTCTAATGTGCAGGGATTTATTCTGCCGTGTACAGTGGGAGCCGAGACGATAAGGCCCACAGAGAGAGATAAGCAGCGCTCAGATGGGACTTTCAGCATGCAAACGACTTAACCGTGAAAGAAAGTTGTTTTTTTTGTTTTACAAAGTGTGCTGTCTGCGTGTTTTGTTTAATGTGATGTGAGTGTTGCAGTGGAAGCCGCTTCTTGCATCTCTCATGCATCTGTCCCGCCTCAGTTGGGAAGACTTTTCTACCTCGAATCAAATTACTGTAGAAGACGGTAATAAAAAACTCTAACATGTCTTAACAAACTAGTTACCTGATCATTCAATGTACATTCTAACAGCTGATCAGAGATGGAGCCAAGAAGTACTACAAGTACTGCAAGTTTGAATTATGTATGTAATTAGTTTTGTGTATTTTGTAATTTATATTTGGCTGGCTATTTCAAAGTACTCAAATTACAGTACTTTCTAGAACCACTAAAACTGACCACTCCTTGTACTACTACTACTACTACTACTACTACTGCTGCTATTACTACTACTACTACTGCTGCTGCTACTACTACAATTACTACTACTATTTTTGCTACTGCTACTACTACTACTACTGCTGCTATTTACTACTACTACTACTACTACTACTGCTGCTGCTGCTGCTGCTGCTACTACTACTACTACTGCTACTGTTACTACTACTACTCCTGCTACTACTACTACTGCTGCTATTACTACTACTACTACTACTGCTGCTGCTACCACTGCTACTCCTGCTACTACTACTACTGCTGCTATTACTACTACTACTACTACTGCTGCTGCTACCACTGCTACTACTGCTACTATTACTACTACTACTCCTGCTGCTACTACTACTACTACTGCTGCTATTACTACTACTGCTACTGCTGCTGCTACTACTACTTCAGATTCAGATTCAGATTCAGAAAACTTTATTTATCCCATACGGGCAATTCAGTTTACAGCTCCCAGTTCACAAAAAGAAAAAAACAACAATCATTCATTAGACATACACTCTAACACTCAACCTTCAATTGTCAGTGAATCAGTTTAGCTAATGGTTTCCCAGCAGCGATATCTTGTACATGTCTCATGTGAAAATAATTACTTGTACAAAGAAAAGAATGAATAAATTGGAAAGAAAATAATAAATAAATAAAACGACAAAGCACAAACCTACTCACAACAAATTTAGCATTCATCAGCTTGATAACTGAAGGCATAAAAGACTACTACTACTACTGCTGCTATTACTACTACTACTACTGCTGCTGCTACTACTACTACTACTACTACTGCTGCTATTACTACTACTGCTACTGCTGCTGCTACTACTGCTACTACTGCTGCTATTACTACTACTACTACTGCTACTACTAATACTGCTGCTATTACTACTACTACTACTGCTACTACTACTACTACTACTGCTGCTGCTGCTGCTGCTACTGCTACTGCTACTATTACCTGCTACAGATGGGCAGTACTTTAGTTAAATGCATTTGAATTATGTATGCAATTAGTTTTGTGTATATTGTAATTCATAGTTAAAATAGCATGTAATTTTTAACCAGTTTAGGAAGCACTGTTTATATTTATATTTAAGTACTCAAATTACAGTACTTTAAAGAATAGATCAGATTTCTGTTAAATTAAACAGGACCTTTCAAATTCAGATTTTGTCCACTTTGTTTTGGTGACTGACCAGCGTCCTGATGGAGTAACTCCAAAGTAAAAGCTCACTTGACCTTTTTGTGTTGTGTTGCATCCTCCTTTTATTTCTGAAACACTCAGGTACCTGTAGGGTGTCATTTTGGTATTGTTGCTTTTTTTTAATTTTGGTTTTCTTTTTAGTTTTTGATCTTTTTGGACTGGATTTCTTTTAAACATTGTTGTTGGCAGTCAGTTTGGTTAGTATGATTGGATTTCTTTTTGTTGTTGGAAATCTTTTTTGTTTTTGATGTCCTTTTTCTTGACATCATCAGATATGGGTTTCTTTCAGTTGGAAGCCTTCTTGTTTTGGATGTCATTTTTTACTTTTAACCAAAGGTATCATGTACTGGCATGTCAGTTGGCACTTAATTTGTTCTTTAATCACTCAACATGTCTGGCATGTGTGTGACGTAAGTTTATTTTCTGCCAAACAGAAGCTGCTGACAGCTGATACTTTGTGCCACTGTTTAAATTTAAATTAGACCATTTTCATGCCAAAAAAATCCAGAAAAAGCGTTTCCACTTTTTTTTTTTTATTGAGTTGCTTTTAGTGTTTGGATTTTTGTGGTTGTGTTTTCATTTTGTTTTTCATTTCATTTATTTGAGTTCTTGTTTTTTGGCTGTCATTTTTGTTGATGGTGTTACTTGGAGATTTTCAGCATGTGGAAGTGCAGGATGTCAGCATTGAGGTTTGATTGTTTCAGCACTCACCTTGTATGGTAACTCACCTTGCTGCTGCTCTCTGGTGGGATTTGATCCCAGGCCTCCTGGTCTACATGTGACTCCAGAGTGGAGAGTCTTACCTCTACACTATCTCTGGACACAACTGGCCTGCTGGAGGCTGCAGAGCTGAACTGATCTGAGGTCTGTGGAGACTGGTGGGAGTTTAAATAGGTTATCAGTTGATAGCACCCACACAGTCTTGCTTGTCCAGTGGTTAGAGAAATGGACGTGTAATCCGAACATCTCAGGTTCAAGTCCTGCAGCTATACTGCAGTCTTTTTATGTCACTCTGAGTCAGACTGTCAGTAAAGTGTAGAAATGTCCTGAGGCTTCAGGTTCCATATTAAATCATCTGTGTGTTTATTAGTGAGCTGCTGTTATTTCAACCAGACATGGTGGATGTCATTCAACAAGTGGTTGTCAGTCGGTATTCTTTCAGTAGGCACTGTGGTCCAGTGGTTGGAGAGCAGGACTGATGATCAGATGAACCCTAGTTCAATTCCTCCAGCTGCCCTTATTGTATCTGTTAACAGCAGCTTGGCTTTAGTGCAGCAGCAGATTCCTCCTGTCTTTTAAAGCTGCTTTAGATAAGAGTGTCAGCTGTAAAGTCTCTTACTGTCTGGAGGCTTCAGAGTGTCCAGCCGGCCTTTATATAACTTTATTATTCCATCAGCTGACAAGTAGGATTTCATTCAACAAGACATCAACAGGTGAAGAGGACAGACGGTCCAGTCTTGTAAACTGAAGACCCCCGGTTCAAAACTGTCCACAGCCAAACACTAACAACCTACAACTGTTGCTACTAATACTGCTAATATTAGTGCTACTCCTAGCCTATTGGAACTGGTACTGCAATGGCAACTGCTACTACTACTACTACTATTACAGGCACTGCTATGATGATTGTAATAAATTAACAGGTGATTATAATCAAATGACAGCCACAGACAATATGAGCTGTGTGTATGGTAAAGCACCATGTTGCAAGGAGATGCATGTGACATCATGGGAATACTATGAATAGTAATAAAAGTTCCAAATGTGTCTAAGTGTATGGCAAGAGATTTGATAACCATTCCCATTTGTAAAAAAAAAAATGAGGAATTCGTCTTGCCATGCGCGATGTGCCCACTTTGTTCAAAACGCAGCCTGCCTCCACCCTCCCTCAGTCCACATATAACACCGACAGACACAATAAAGATTCCTCTTCCCGACATCTGTTGCTGTGTTTGGCCCCGACACGCCGAGTGTTGAGTGTACAGTTGACAGTCCCGTGTGAGCCTCGCCGGCTCACACGAGGGGGACAGAGACAGGCCAGGCCCGCGGAGCGTCGCTCCCCGGCGCCACCGCGCTCCCAGAGATGGATCCCCGTGTCACGCTCCATTTGTCGGAGGAGTGTTATGACTTGGCAGCCTCTCAGGACAGCGAGAGGACTGCTGGCACCAGCCGCCGGGCCTCGCTGACCACAGCCCAGCCAGCGCCGGGCCAGGCCTCCAGTCAGTTAGTCATTACCTTGGCATCGCTGTCGGGATGCCAGCGGGCCGTGAGACATATTAGGTCCCCTGAAAAGACTTGTTTATGTGGACGGGTGGGAGTGAGAAAACACTGCGCTCATCCAGTTCTGAGGCTGTTTTGGCATGTAGGACCGGTGGAGAATGACAATCAAAACAGGCAAATTATCCGTACTCAGAAACAGGTATAGTGAGAGAGATTTTGGCACTAAGACGTGTTTTGAAGGCTGGACTTTTTTTTTTTTTTTTTTACAAAGCAAAGTTTTTGTTGTTGTTACTAGGCAAACACAGAATCAGCTGACAACCTGCTGTCAGTCACTGCAGTAGCTGTTTATTGTGTTAGCCAGCGTAAATATGATTTAGCAAAATCATACAATTATTATTAACAATAAAAAATCATGCTGAAAAGTTAGCAGAACTTTAGAGTGCAGCTCTAATTTGCCTCCATTTTTCCTGTTTTCAATTAGATTGTGATAACTAAGTTCATCTCCAGGTGATCCTCCATGTTCATTGCTTACAAGAGTCACCGCAGAAGCCCCGCCTCTCTCTTGATCCGATTGGCCAGTAGAGAAAAACCGACACTGGCTTAGGTCGCTTTTTTTCAACTTGGGTCTTTCAAGGCTCTCTTCCAAAAACACGAGGCACCCAGTAACACAAAATGCTTCACTTACATTGAAAACAACTAGAATAGGCCTAGAATAGGATGCTAAAAATGCATCCTGTGTTATCATACCCTTAGTGTGCAGGGTCTTTGATTATGTGCTTGATTATCCCAGTATGATGCAGAGAAAGGGAAAAGCGTTCACTGAAATTGTCACGGTAATTCTGACAACATAGCCTTCATGATTACATTTAGACATAAAATGGTTTAGTGATAAAATGGTTTTGGATTTGCCATGGATCGCCCCTACTTTCTGATTCAAATTGATTTGGGAAAACAGTGAAAACCTACCTGACAGTGACTTGTATATTTGGCCCCAGAGGATGGCATGAGAAAGCATTAATCAAAACACTCATTTCCCTTGCGTTCCTCCGCTTCTCCACGGCTGTTTGTTTTAAAGGAAGAAGCGGAAAGTGTTGCTCTAAGTGCGCTGTTCCGCCGTCCAGGACTCTTGATGGTTGGCTGAGTTAACGAATGTGTCTTGGGATGGCAGGAGACACTTCAGATAAACCTGGCCTGGTCTAGTTCCTGTGGCGTCCAGTTTGCAGGGAGTACACAGGAAGTAGCCTGGTTTATGTCCTTCTCGATGAGCGAATGGCAACATGGAGGACGGCCCTCGGTTGTATTTACATACCTGGGAGACAAATGGGCGAGAGAAAGTACCTGGGAACGTCAGAGAGATGAAGAGGGTGTAATGACTCATCCGGTACCAGTCAGCCAGTGTGTGCCAGTTTGAGCTGGAGGAAGCCAAGGGACTGATATAGGGAATAATGAGACTCACACACAGTTGGAAATGGGTGATTTCCATAATGGCCGACAACAACCTGACTGGGAAAACATGCAGCATCTTGGAATAGTTTTGTATTCCCTTCAGACCTGATTCAAACAGTAATAGTGCAAATGATTGTGGAGTTTGTTTTGACCTGATAAGAGATGTACTTAACCACATGAGAACAGTTCAGATGTCAGTGTCAATCGCAGAAAAGTATGTTACCATGTCTTTCAAATATTGTCCAGTGTGGGAAACCCCACATATCTGTTATTCCAAGAAGGATAAAACAAATGCTAGGGATTATTTGGAAATTACATTTGATCCCGGTTGGATTCAGTTAAGTAATTTTTCAACATTTTCATATGCAGCTTTGAGTTGGATGAGATGGATGGGGTCCTTCTCAAATCGTAAAAAAAAATTACAAAACTAATAGAAGGATTGGGGTGTAACATCCAGAATGCAACAGTGAAAACCACTGGCATCATGATTATTAACTTTAAGAGATGTTGTGAAGCTGTGCAACTGTACTGTCTGATTTCTATTTCAATTTTAGCAAGATCATTTTCATCAGATTAGTTTTTAATGGAACAGAGACAGACATTTGTTTGGAATCAATAGAAGAAGAAGAACTGGGTAGTTAGCATGAGCAGCGATAGCCACCATGGCTGAACAGACAGAGAAAAGAGAGACTCAAACTGCATCAACAGAAAATCCAAGCTCCGCCCACACACTGTTTGATTGACAGGTGATCTGCGGGAAGTGCAGTGCAGAAACACCACAGCAATGAGGCTGAGGAACAAAGATGGAGACTAAATAAAATTACAAAAAAAACAACACAATCTCACGGATTATCACTTTAATAATGAAAATAAAACGTACTTATTGGAAAGCAAAATGTATAAAGTTCTTCATTATTCCCTTCATGATAATACTATGAATCTGGTTCAACTCATGAATGTTTTTTTATAAGATGCCCACCTCCATCCATCATACACTTCATTTTCTGAGTTGGCATTACAAGAACGATCGGACTGATAATTTAACTGTGAACAATGTTAACTAATGAATGTGCTGCCCACTGTTTTCTGTGCTGACCTTGCAAACTGAATTTATCTCCAGACAATAGATGGTATTGTGTTGTGTATCTGTGTTGGAAGCTCAGGGCCGGACAGAGTTAGAGTCAGCTGTGGCTTGAAGGAATGAAACTGAGACCTCAACAGTGTTTATGTGCTGATGCTGGTGATTGGGCAAGAAGCAGAAACACAAGTTCAACAATGCATTTCAGTTAAAAAGACAGAAAAATCACTGCCATTGCATCTGTTGTTTATTAAATGGTTTTTAAAGTGGTACTATTCTTTGCACTTCTTGCAATTCCGCACTGCCCAGAGATCACCTGTCAATCAAACAGTGTGTGGGCGGAGCTTGGATTTTCTGTTGATGCAGTTTGACTTTCTCTTTTCTTCATCTGTTCAGCCATGGTGGCTATCGCTGCTCATGCTAACTACCCAGTTCTTCTTCTTCTTCTTCTTCTTCTTCTTCTTCTTCTTCTGTTTATTCCAAACAAACCAGGAAATGTAAGACGCATCACTTCCTGTGCAGCAGAGGAAAGAGCTACCAGACACCGGATGTTTAGAGCAGCAAATGTAAAAGTTTTGATGAACTGGATATAGGTTGGATCGCTATTGTGTTATATCAATCTGCAGTAGAGAATAGCAAAACAGCATTTATTGATATGAAAATGTCGTAGATTATTAGTTTTAGGTGGTGGTGTGCATCTGTGTGTGTGTGTGTGTGTGTGTGTGTGTGCGTCTCATTCAGCCCCTGATAACACCAGATAAATGTAACTAATAACAACCAGGTAGAGTAGAAAACCAGCAGGCCTCTGGCTCCTCAGGACGAGAACCACTGCTTTAAGAACTTCAAGGAGACATTACAGAGCAAGTGTCAAATACTGTATAGAAATGTAAATAAAATTGTGATTATACTGTTCAATTTAATAAAAAAAAAGTAAAAAAAAAAAGCTCAAATACATCATGATTCACTAGGAGTTCTTTTCTTTTGTTTTGCATTTTTGTTTGACTTTTTCACTCTGTAAAAAGACATAATGATTTGACCCTTTGTAATCTGTTTTTTTGGTTTTTCTTTTTGTGTACATATACATTAAATCTAAAACTATAGGCGGCCTAGTGTATAAAGAGAACATCCTGTACCCCAAAAAAGTCACAGGTTTGGACCTCCCATCAGCCATGTCTCCTGTCAGAGTGTCCTTGAGTAAGACACTAAGCCGCAACTTGCTTTTTTAAAATCAAAATGATCTCAAACACAATAGCACAAGGACACAAAAATAAGCTTGAAGAAATGTATAAATATGCTTCACCAGCCATCGCTGTGGCATAGCAGCACTTTGTGAAACTGACTTCATTTCCTGGAAGTCATTAAACTCACAGAGCAGCGCTGGCCAGCAGCTCACAGCTCCACAGACGCTGTAACATAAATAAATGTTTTTATAAGACTTAAAGCGAGTTTTGAGAGGCTCAAACCCAAAAGACCAACAGATCTAATTAGACCTAATTAAATTCCACCAGACATCTGTGGTGGGAGGTTCCCAGTTGATACCAATGACATATGTAGATGTTATTCATATGTGTGGGTCCAATCAACATCTGTATGTGTAGTCTGATAGGAGATGACTGTGGGAATATAAGGCAGCTCAGGATGGCAGAATTTACTGTTGAGCTTTCTGAAGGCATCATGGAAGTGAATAAGCTTGTTGACCAAATTCAACCAAACACCTGTGATGGGAGGTGGCCACTTTCCTGCTCTCACACGCTTTCTTCTAGGCATGTGCTCACCGTAGGTTAATAATTATAGTTACATCAGGGGCGCGTTCAACAGTCCCAAACAGAAAGTTTAAAAAGAAAAGGTAGTGCGTTGACCGTGTTGTTGAAAGTGTTTGTTACAGGTTGTTTTTGGCTAAGAAGGAGATTCGATATCATTCTCTGTCTTTCTCAAATAATTCTCTGTGCCAGTTGTGCATCCATATGACAGGTGTTCATACATACCCAAAGAAAATGCAGAATCACCGCTAACGGGATCAAATGTACCTCAAAAGCCGTTGCAAAACGTTTCATACCGTTGGGAGCAAACGTTTCGCACCGTAGCAAAACAATGCAAGTGCTGAACATGGCCCAGATCCTGTGTAAACGGTTAAAGACCCCATGAAATGGCATCTTTACCTCCTTGATTTGATGCATTGCCTGTTTACCTAAATAGGATATTGGGGTGGGACATAATGGAGTGAGGGATCATTCAAAAGTCTAAACCAACGGAATATGAGTCAGGGAGAGAAAGGCAGTTTTATTTGATAGGAGGGGCTGAGGATTGTTCAAAAATCTGATGGTTTTACCATGACTTCCAAGAAGTAAAGGTAATGGGTCGGGAGGTCATTTCATGGCGACTTTAAATAAAAAAGTGAGTTTTACAAGCCAGAAATCTGTCCAAATAATCGCTGAGTCATTGGTATTGATCAGTAACCCTATCAACCCCCACACAGATATATATTATGATTATTTTGTGCTAGAAGCATAGGTGTCATTTACACTGGGGACGCTGGAGACATGTCCCCACCACTTTTTGAAATGGCCGATTTTGTCTCCATCACTTTTTAAAAGCATAATTTGTTAAAAATGTTCTGAAAACACTTTTCAACACAAAGTGATGCCCTTGGCTAGTAGGCAGTAAAATCTTACTTATTGCCATTCAATTTGTTATTAATTCAGACATTTGCTTCCAGTGGAAACCCAATATGACAGAACAGACTGTCTTACAACTGCTTCAGTGCAGCTGAATGTGCAGCACTGACAGTAATGCATTTACTGTAATCAAATCACTCCACATGTGAATTAAAGAAATGGGGGTGAGGTCAAAGGTGAATTCTTCAGCCACATAGCTGGCCCACACAGGCAGCCTCTCTGACACACACACACACTCACACACACACACACACACAGAAAAGACTCACATAGTCACGCACAGACAATACTGTACAAATGTCTAGACACACAGATATGTCACGCACACACACAGATACACACATACGCAGGGTACACTGAGCAGTAAATATCTTCACACACACACACACACACCATATCCCCCCCGGTATGGAGCAGCAGCAGCAGCTGGGGCAAGTCTCCCCCCCCCAAACACACACACACACACACACACACAGACACAGTGCCAACCCACAGCGCTCTCCGCATTTCTCCCATTTCCCGATCTCGGGCGGCATTAGCGGCGAGCGGGATGTCCATCTGTTAATAATGCCACTCAGCAAATGAGCGATGGCCACCGCTCGCCATCCAATAAGCAGGAAATGCGAACAGCTGCCGCGCGCTGAAGAGGGCTTTCACCACGGGGCGAGGAGGGGGGGGGGCGGGTGGTGGGTGGGGGTGGGCTCCTTCCCTCTCCGCCCGCTCCCCCCAGCCACGGGCCATAATATAAGGCCCGCTGTTTCTATGGCTGGATACACACCATAACACACATTCGGGGATCCAGGCGCACGCTCACACACGCATACGAAACACACGAAAACAGACATGTATAGATTCAAAGCTCAAATTCTCTCTTTCCATTCTTCTCTTTCCTCTCTTTCTTTCTTGGACACACTTGAAAGTACGCTGCTACATATAGAAATTAAAGTTGGACTAAGAAAGATTTTGACCACATTTCACACAGATTTGTATTGGAAACAAATTAATTCTGACCCTAATGGCAACTGTTTTTTTTTTACTTGTTTTGAGGAAAAAACATGATTTTACAAGTCACTACTAGCATACATTTGTTAAGATGGGCATTTCTGCCGTGTGGAGGAGGAGGATGAGGAAGGTCAAGGAGTGATGTTGCTGTTGCCATGTGCCACGTTGTAATATCAGGCTTGATGATTTGCATGTTTTAAGTTAAATTGAAGGATTACATGCTCCTCTACGGGTCGAGAAAATTGTAACGCCTTTGGTCTCATGAAAGCCTTTCAAAACCATTTGGATACATCAAAATCACATGGCAGTCAAGCTGAAAACAAGACTTTTCAAGAACTAATAGGTTCCTGAAAAGTTGACATTTTGGAGATACAGGGGAGTCAGTGACAATATCCCATTTGGTGGACACTTTTACCCTGAGCACCTTATCAGTGCTTACGTGTTTACTATTGAGGAATGGAACCATTAAAGCTGCACTCAGACAGATTTTTATGCAAAAATCCACCCGTCTAAATCACAAAGTTTGGCTGCAACAAGAGAACAGCATCCCACCCCCCCAATACTTGAGATGCGGTAGTGACAAAAAAGATGAGATTCACCCTATGCGTCCAAATTAAATTCTGGTGTTGGGTATGAACACTTCTCTGCCTGCAGGGATTGATGAATCCAAGCTGTCTCCTAAACAGCAGCGAGCAGCGAAACTCTCCATCTCTTGCCTCTCTCATCCCTTTAGTATCCTTTGGTATAAAGAAAGTGTGTGTGCTGTGTGCAGTTTACTGACATTTCTGGATTTCTGGGTATCGAAGTCCGCAAAATTCCTTCTTCCTGCTATTTGGGGGCCGCCAACGTGCAAAGTTGGCTAGTGCAGCTCTAAAGCATGCATCCGTGATTCAAAGCGCAATTTCTCTCTCTCTCTCTCTCTCTCTCTCTCTCTCTCTCTCTCACACACACACATAAACACACACCCACTCCACAGTGAAAGGGCAGCACAAATTCCAGACCTGATCACATACACACACACACACACACACACACACACAGCCACTCCACAGTTAAAGTGGACCACGACTGTCGAATCCGATCGCACGGCAGAATTCCCCCCATTTCCCGGTCCGCCGTTTCCTTTTTTTCGCTGTTGACTTACAGTAAAAAAATCCACAGCTGGCCCCCCCTTCTGATAAATAACACCACTTAGGCCTTTTCAGAGCAGTGTGTGCACTCCAGCTAGCTAAATACCCCCGAGTGTTTAGACCTTCACATGTAGAACTCTTCACGGTCCTCTCCTCCGTCTTCCTCCTGCAGCAGGAGATTGATGGTTGTTTGGTTTGTGGTCACACATCAGCAGGACCTGTCAGCGCAGCGGATGATAAACTAATCTCTTCATCTTCCTCCCTGGTTTTTCCCTCCCAGGGCGCTCACGTGTGTGTGTGTGTGTGTGTGTGTGTGTGTGTGTGTGTGTGGTGTGTGTGTATGTGCATGGGCTGTGTCTTTGCAAGTTTAAGTTTCCTGTGTCTGCGTATGTTGTGTCTTTGTATGTTTTTCTGTGAGCATGTCCTGTCTCTCTGTCTGTGTTTTGCACGTATCTGTATCTTAATGTGTGTGTGTGTGTGTGTGTGTGTGTGTGTTTCCCACCCCCCACCCCCCCCACACACACACACCTCCAGGTATTCAACCTGTCACCTCCCACAAACCTGGCAACCCGGTTAGCGATCCTGCCATGCAAGCAACGAGCCAACAAGCCTGTAATTTTTGCGGTGAACCTCAGGAAGGAAAGTCGGACTTGTTGATGGAACACTTGTCTTCATCAGGTCTCATAGCTGTGACTCAGTGTGTGTGTGTGTGTGTGTGTGTGTGTGTGTCTGAGAGTGTGTGTGTGTGTGTATCCAGGCATTTGTGGTTTAGTGTTTCCTGTATGCGTGAATGTGTGTCTTCTGTGTGAGCGTTTCCTCCGCGTGTTTGTGTGCATGTATATATCTGTCGCTGTGTGTATACGCCTAGGTATTTTGCAGTTTAGTGTTTCCTGTATGTGTGAATGTGTGCGTTGTGTGTTAAGTGTTGCTTCCACGTGTGTGTACGTATGTGTGTGTGTGTGTGTGTTTGAGTGTGTGTGTTAGCCAGTAATTCCCCTGCTGATCCCCTTTGCTTCCTGAATCAAACAGCCCACTGGATTCCACACATAAATCTGCCGGGGACGTTTAAGTGAGTCTAAATAAAACGGCTGCTCCTCGCCGTTGGAAGAGAGAGGGGGGAATCGATGGCGAGGGGTCGCTCAGAGGAAGAGGAAAAGGGCCAGGAAGAGAGTGAGAGAGAGAGGGGGGGGGGGGGGGGGGGGTGGAGGGGGGGGGGTTGACATATAGGGACGCATTCATTCACTCCCTGACTCGTGGAATTTTCAGCGGCCGGGGGGAATTGAGCAAAATAGGAGCCACAGGAGGTTTAACTTATGGATGAGTTGTTCAGCAATTATTCAATGATACTATTGTCCACGGTGATTCTGGCAGTGTTCGTTTGCACGGCATGGGTGGTCCGTGTGTGTCAGTATGCAGTGGGAAACTGTAAGTCGTCAATATGTCTCCGCATCGGAATTCGTGCCGATATTCAATATCATTCCATATTTTCATTTTAATGCCAAAAAAATTGCAAGCATTCTGTGTAATATCCGCGAAAACAGTGATAAATCGGTCTAACCCTACTTGTATGGAGATGAACATAAACACAGACCATCATACTGACATTGTAAACGTTCAAACACACAACACATCAAACGAGGCTCGCTTTACATAGATTGATTTTTAATTTACTGAATTTATTGCTGATTTCATATTTAGGGATATGAACAGATCTGATACAACAGTATACATTTGCTTACGTTTTTAGCAAGGGTGGCCCCAGTGGGAACCCTTTACCTTGGCAGTGTACCAGAATCTTTCTTTTTCTTTTTTTTATTTAACCTTTATTTAACCAGGAATTCCACTTGAGAATCTGAATCTCTTTTGCGAGGGAGACCTGGCCAAAGACAGCATGCAGCAAATAAGAAGTAAGTAACAGAGCAATTAAACATTACAAAAGACAATAAAACAAAACAGTTAAATACGTTATAGAAACAATAAAACAGTGAGTTAAAACGCATAACACATCTGACCCAGCAGAGAGACGGTCACAGAGACAAGGAGCAGTGAGAGAACAACCTAGAAAAAGCAATAACAGAGTCCGATTCACTTTCAGCAAAACACAATAAAGGCCTAAAGCGTATTTCCACTGTGATCCTTTAAACCAGCGATTCTCAACCTTTTTCATATCAAGGACACCTAATGCCACATTAGAGCCACAGACCCCATTTGATGAGATTCTGAAATCCATTCAAGTTGTACTGTTATTTCCACTTGCCATATGTCTCTATTTATTGTATCTTACCTACTTAATCAATGTTTAGACTGATGGAATAAATGTCTTAGGACCATTTAGTAGTACTTTTTAGGGTCTTAGGTTAGTCTTAGGTGTTTTGTACGTTGTAAATGTTACTGTATAATACATGCACTTTTTTCAAATCTAGATGTGTTAGTAAACATATATTTTAAATACTATCTGCTTGGTGTCTGGGCCCCTATTCTCAAGCTTCAGATAGCTTATCAGGGTGTCCCATTTCACATATCTCCATTATGTCTCATATGGATTGTACTTGTATTTTAACTGATTTGTGAATAAACTAAACTGAACTGAACTGAACTGAAATCTGAGAATATTTTTATTGTTAGTTTGTCCAGAATTCCGTCAGAATCAGAAAATAGTCATTATTCTACATTCTCTAATTGTGTTAACTTCTCGTAAATGAAATAACGGTGGAGTTTAACACTTCCATCATTTTTCTGGTGACCCCCTGGGACCCGTGGTGGTCCCCGGACCTCATGTTGAGAAGACTTTGAGAAAGTCTGGACTGCACGCTTACACAGCCCGCCGGCATCATCAACATGTCTCCTTATTCAATGCACAATCTGATACAGATTTCAGATAGGTTGCGCACAACGCACAATACGCCACATAAAAAGCAGATATAGAGGCCCCGACAGTAGCCTGCTTGTCTTTCCGCTGTGTTTACATGCCGGCTTCCTGTGTCCCAGTTAATCAGCGGGATCTGGGTGTCTGTCTGAGAAGCCATAGACTAAACTCCTCGAGTGTTATTCATAATCACAGTCGTGCAATAACAAACTACCATGCCGAATTATACAAAAAGTCCAGACCGGCCGCTCATTATCTCCCATGGACGTTACCGCACGCAGGAAAAATGCCCCCCCCCTTTTCTCTCCTTCTCTTTTTTTTTTTTTTTTTCCCAAAGCGGTGACGTTCGAACGAGTTGACAGCGGTGCCAAAGTTTCCTGCACGTTTTTTTTTTTTTTTCTCACCACTTTGACTTTCACAACAAATTCACACGCTTCAAATATTCGCCGATTACCCTCCTGATTACCCTCTGGCACGTCACCCGCCTGTCTCCTCCTGCCACCGCACCTGAATGCCAAATATTTCAAGATAATCTCCCGAATCTCGATGACTGCTGCCTATCTTAATTTATTTCTCACCAGCGTCCGTTTTTTTTTTTTTTTTTTTTATGTCTCGTCTGTCACCCGATTTATCAAGCAGATTGAAAAATAATGGGCGCTCACTGATCTCGGCTCGGGGGGGGGGGGGGGAAGAGCTGAGATTTGTCTTGCAGATTCCACGGCTGATTATTTTGCTATTCCCCGTCCTTTGTGGGGAGCGGGGAGGAGGTCAGGGCGTGTGTCTGCTTGTCTGCCTGCGCTAAACTGTGTGGCATTTTTTGTTTGCTTTTGTCTCTTCCTTGTGTACGGCCGTGCGTATCTCAGTCAAGGATCTCCCATCATTCCACACTTTGTTTATTTGAGATGAAGGCTTCCTGTGCATGTGGGAGGCATTGGGTTCCTTTCTACAGAGGAATAAAAGCTCCCTACCAAAGCTGATTTGCAATCCATTTCTTACTTGTCTCACTAATGACTAAAATCAAGGTGTAAGGATGGTGATAGGCCTACAGTGGCAATTATTTGGGGCAATGTAAATGGGCAACGCTCCCAGACACAGGCAACAAAGTGAAAAACCAGGTAAAAAAAAAAATCCATTCATGTTTTCTGTCATCAATATGTTTTTATGTGATTAAAGCAATGCTAATGAGGCAGCTAGTTGGCTAGTGTTGCCCCAAAAACTTGCTCTACATATAGAGCAGTGGTTCTCAACGTGGGGTCCATGGACCACCAGGGGTCCTTGAGGAGGTTCCAGGGGGTCCCAAGCAAATGGATGAATTGTTAAACTTCACCATTATTTAATTTACAAGAAGTTAACACAGTTAGAGAATGTAGAAGAATGACTGTTTTGATCATCGTTTCACTATCTTTTCTCTAGTCATTCTGGACAAAATCATATCTAACAATAAATATTATTCTCAGATTTGGATCCGAGACACAAAATCTAATCAAATGGGGGTCCGTGGCCCTAACGTGGACTACATTAGGCGTCCTTGATATGAAAAAGGTTGAGAATCACTGATATAGAGGGCTTTCAGATGATGTAACGCAGCATGTTGGAGGTCCTCAGCTCTCGGCAACAACGGCTGTGAAAAGCTGATTGCATTTCTAACTTACGACTCGGTCATCCCAACTATATTGAAAAGATGCAGGTACTAAATCTGAAAGTCTTGGGCGCGCTCAGGCTGAAGTTAACGTCTCATCATCCCTTGGTAAAGATGTTGTCTGAAAATCACCAAGCGCAGGGATCTGACTGCTGCTCCGCTCTGACCCAGCGGACATAAATGGACAATAAGATATTTGTAAATAGTTTGCTCATTTTAAAAATCCTTTTTTTGGCAGCTTAGGTTAGCTGGTATTTCTCACCAGGCTCAGTGTTTCCCCTGCTTTTGCAATTAACGACAGTTAGTTCTTTACGGTGTTCATTTTATATTCTGTGTAGAGCGAGCTCATTTTACTTTTTGATTGGCCAGAACTTATTTTAACTTCTGTTGAACTGTGATTGGTTATACATATTCGATTAATTAAGGAGCATAGTTAATGTTTGAATTTGAAAGTAAATGCGTAAACTTCATTAATTTGACATTTAGCAATACACTTACATTAGTGTTTGATCTAATCCTCTTGCACTGTCTTTTCTTTTATATTTCTATTTCACTTGATTTGAACTGCACTAGTTTACTTTTTAAGTCTTTTATCTTGTGGATCTCTTGTCTGTACTTTTGCACTTTTTAACTGTACATTTTTTACCTTTACTGTATTGTTTATTACTCTGTAAAGCACTTTGAATTGCTTCAGTGTATGAAATGTGCTATACAAATAAAGCTGCCTTGCCTTGCCTAAGAAACATAATAAATATCAAACTGTGTTTAATGGCAGGGCCACAATGGCTATGAATGCAGTCAGCATATCTCAAGTAGGCCTATGAAAAACTAATCATAATTTATCATAAATATTGATACACAGGGGTTTCAGTTGCTTTCTCATTGATGGGGGGCGGCAAGAGGTCTGGGCTTTAGGTAGAGGGGCATTCATTCAAAACCACTGCTCTATAGGTGCATTAAGAGGATAAATCTGACCTTAGACCAGCATCTACACCCCATCTCTCAATCCATCCCGCTTCTTGGGTGGTGCTGTCATTTTGCAAGACGCCACACTTTAACTTTTAACGTTTAACTCTTCCCACAGGCTGAGACACGGCAGGCCGGACCGCGGCAGCCCCGCCCCGGGATAAAGACATGTCATTACCTGGTGCTCCTGACAGCGCGGGTCAGTTTAAAGGCCACCTGGGAAATCTCACAGTGACAGGCTGGAGGACAGCAGCAGATTATAGCTCGTCTTAATTTAGACTTGAAGAACAGAGGAGAGTGGGAATTACTTATTTTGAGGACTCCGGTTGTCATATTACACACCGTACAATTTTGAATGTTTCTACACACAGTTTTGAGTCAATCATACAAGTAGACATTTATTTAGAGAGGACAGTGGGCAGAGGTTCAGCATCTTACTCAAAGAAACCTTTACTTACTAGAGGGATCAGATCTATGTGGCTACAGACCTCCATATAAATTGCGTAAAGTTTCTGTATACAGTAAATCATGAAGGGAGTATTTTTCTGCAATTTTCTGTTCTGTTTTCTGTTCTGGTTGATGAGTTAACGATCAGTTCAGCAGGACAAACCTCTGCTGTGGCTGTCTCACCCACTGACAAATGCAGGTCAGGGCAGGGTGACACCCACCCACACACACACACACACACACACACACACACACACACACACACACACAAATACAAATGCACACACGCATGCAAAGGAATGTGGGGTACAAATGCGTAGATGTAGGTATAAATACACATGGACAAACACAAATATATAACCACATTCACACTTTTCTCTCTGCATCTCACTGTGCACGCGTACACACACACACACACACACACACACACACACACACACACACACACACACACACACACACAAATGCACACACACAGGCATAGGAATGTGGGGTACAAATGCATAGATGCAGGTATAAATACACATGGACACACATATATCCACATACATAAACACATTCTCTCTCCATCTCAATCCCTCTGCACACACACACACACACACACACACACACACACACACAGACCGGACACGGTGCACTGAGCCCACCAGAGGCCATAACCTGCTGTCATTGATGGAGTGGAGGCTCCCGCTCCCATCGCCCGGCCTTCTGCCCGATGGCCGCTACTGGCCCAGATGGTGTGTGACCTGACAAATGGGGGTCATGGCGGGTCAGGAGGGCAGCTGCAGGGTGGCTGGTTAGCGCCGCTGGTCAGCGGCCATTGTTGCCCCAACATTACATAGAGGTGGGAGATGTTGAGGCACAAGAACAACATCAACCAGTGGCGGTGTGTAATCTGAGAGATATTCCTTGATCAAAACCCTGCAAGTCCAAAAAGTCAAGTTTTCCAGAATTTTTGAGAACAAGTCTTCCTTCCAGATTGATGCCCCATGCTGTTTTGAAATTCTGTTATGGGTCTTAGATGAGTTTCATGAGCCAATTGCTTGTTATAATGTATATACCTGTATGTAAATCACTTCTCAAAATCTATTTTTTATTTATATATTTTTATTTTATTTTTATCATCATATTATTTTTTATTTTTTTAATAGAAGCATTTTTTTTTACTTTTAATTCTCTTAAGTGCCTGTTAAGCACTGTGAAACTTTTTTGAAACAATTTTGAAAAGCAGTGTAATTAAAGTTTAATTAGCATTATTATTATTATTTTTATTATTATTATTATTAGTAGTAGTAGTATTATTGCTTACTGCTTAACTGCTGGAACATGTGATGAGTTGTGAATTGCATTTTTTTCCCCATTTCAATTATTAAAATTGGAGTTAATAGATTTTTCTGTGACAGAAACGTTATAGAATTTCTTATCTAAATTTCAACTTGCATCAATAAATGAGACTGAATGAGATTAGAGTAAGAATTGTTGATTATGTGGGAAGTGACTTGCCTGCACAGACAAAATTACATCTGCACAAACCTACTGTAACAATAAATATCGTTTGGCAGTAGGCTGGTGAAGTGAGTTGGGGGATCATCCTTCTAGCAGATTCAAGGATTTCAAGCCTTCATTTCGGCAAGCTTCCTCCCTGCTGAAGTGTCCTTAAGCAAAACACTGACTCCCTACCAGCTGCAGGGTTACAGGTCTGTAGCTGAGCCTGACCTCTGACCTCTGACCTCTCTGTGTAGGCGAGGGGAGAGAAAAGAGTTTCCCTCAATAAAGTATCACACAAAAAATCAAACAATCAACTTTTGCCACAACACAAACTGGTGCAGAGGTGATTTCGTGTGTGAATGACTTCCTTTTTTGATCTGTAGGGTGTTGAATATTTGTTTCCACGCTATATAAACTTTTCCAAATCAAGAACCAAGATGGCTCCCCTCCCTGACTCGGCTCTCCCCGCTGACCTTTTACCATTTCTCACAGCTAATCCAAATAATCCATGTTGAATTATCTGTCGGCCACCGCACATTAGCTTGGGCTAAACGTTTTCAGCCATGAATTCAGCCTTTTATCATCCTCTTCATATAGTTTGCATTAGATGCTTTTAGGGCCGGCTTTTAACTTAAGACACCTGCGCTTCTTTTTTTCATTTACACTCCGTCTCGAGCATGTCCTGTTCCCCCTCTCGCCTCTCGACGCCCATTTAGGCCCGGCTTGTGCAAACAGACGCTATCGGCCGTAGGAAATGTTTTGTCTTGGTTCCATTAGCTGCTTCAGGATGGGGCGCGTCACAGGCTGGGACACACTGGAGCATGCTAGAGGAGTCAGCACACTTTGATCCACCGTATAGGCATGCCAGCCAAACGATAACAGTTGAGGCTGAATGCATGCCGTGGTTCCCTCTGACTTCTGTCGAGGGCCGCAAGAGCGGTTTTCCGAATCCGACACATTTTCAACTGGCGTGAAAGATATGCCGTTTGGCGGACGCTTTTATCCGAAGAACCGAGTGTAGACACATTTTTCAGCGTGATTGGGCCCAGTTGGAATCAAACCCCTAACCCTGACAGTGTTAGTGCCACGCTAAACTCACTGAGCTACACCAGACACACTGAGACACACATCAGTTTAGTTGGTGCATTTAAAAGCACATAGAAATTGTGAAGAAAGCTGTTTTTTTTCTCTCTTTGCCCCCAGGCTAAGGCCAGTTTTCCAAATTCTGCACATTTTGAACTTGCTGAATACACAGAGAGACGCTACGAACTGTCGCAGGGTGTTCATGTGATGTTCAGGGCTACTATTAGGGGATTTATGCACATTGACTAACCACAGTATTATTTCAACTTGAGAGTGTGCTAGAGACAGCCCATCAACTGATATTGTATAATGTTAGCGCTAACTGCCAGAAGAAAACTGCAGCGTTGTTAGTAAAGAGCATCTGTACTTTTCACTGTTATGTCTCTGGACTCTGAACTGCAACACTTCATCACCCGAGGAGGGGGAGGAAGGAGAGAGAGAGAGAGAGAGAGAGAGAGAGAGAGAGAGGGAGAGAGGACGAGTTAATGGCGATCTACCAGGCAGTTTGGTCCTCCCCGGTGAAATATCAACAGCAGGTTTTTGCTGTTTTTGATATTTATGTTTCCCCTTTTTTCATAACTGCACTAATATACTCTGACTCTCTCTGCTTTATTTTTTGAAACTCCTGTCATGCAAGCCTGCGAGGAAAAGCTTGTCAAGGAAAAAGTCCTGGATTTCTGCTGTAGTCCTTGCTGTTCCGGCTTCATGCAGCACTATGTAGCTGCTATGTCAGTAATAAATTAATGCATTACTGTCAGAGTAAGCCCAATAAGCTCACAATACTGTCATAAGTTCAATCTCAGGCAGTATAAATTTGTAAACTTTGGGCACTCGGAGCACAGCGAGGCCCACAAATGTGCATTCAGCCCCATCCATCTTCATGAAATGGTTTGTTAATTCAAACCCCTCCGGCCAACAGGCGAGTGTTGCGCGGAATGTTTTCCCAGCTGTTTACGCTTTCCCTCATTTTTTTCATAACTGCACAAGTACAGGATTAATCTCATAAAGAAACAATTAACAATCTTCTCTTTGTCAGCAGTAAAACAGCTGGGGCGAGCCGGGCCGGGCCTGGCCGGGCCGGGCAGCGGCCTCTGCTGCGGTATTTGTTAGTCATTTGCTGAGGATGGATTAACTTGGAAACAGCGTTTGACTCATGCTGTAAACTCAGGGCCCCTATTAGGTCAGCGTGTTTTCCGCTGCTGAGACAAATGAGGGCGGGCTGTGCAGTGGATGTATGGGCGAGCAGAGAGGGGAAGAGTGGAAGGGTCAAGTGGGCTAACAGCAGGTGGTCACCAGCTTTGTGGTTTGAGCGTTGCTTGGACTACATCCATTCTGTCGAGAGCAGATTGCTTGAGAGCTTTTCTACTGTAAAATACAGTAAATATGAAACTGTGTTTGCAAAGGGAAGGTCCAGATGATGAAAGGCCTCCATGTGCAATAAATGTACAAGAAAGTGTCTAGACAGCAGTGTAGCACTGTCAACATTTACAAAATAAAACAGTGCATGCTGACACACACAGTGCCGGAACAACAGGATGTCACATAAAGGATAGTACATATTTTTATACATCAGTGTATCTTTGTCAAATTAATTGCGATACCTTGGTATAATTACTGTAAACAAGTGAGAACGATTGGTCGCGTCTCCATTTCACACCAGTTACATCATTAGTGCTTGTGCCAGAGGATTTGCAACCTTTGTAATGACAACCGCTTGGGAGATGAGTATCATATGAATGTAAGCATAATGAATTATAGAGAAAGGTATTTGCCAAAGTGTTATTTAAACTGCCCATCTATGTTTAAATTAATTTTATTACAATTAGATAAGCCAAAAGTTATTTGTAAATTAGGTGCCTTTTTGAAGAATGTCCTTCCTTTGTTTAAGTAACATTTGTTGTACTTCAGCCATGCCGTGTGCTATTGTTTTGTCATTACTGCATGTTCTGTTTGTGCTCCATACCATGTGATCATGGTCTTGAGTCACATTAATAAATGAAAAAATGAAAAAAAAAAAAATCTCAATATTAAAGCAATCCAGCAGATTTCCCTCCAAACCCGACCAGGTGGAGAAACAATAGAAAATACAGAGTAGAGGCCAGTAGAGGGCTGCCAGGCTTCTCAACGATAATCTTGTTTGTTTACGGTAATTATACTAATGTTTCAAAATGAATGTGGTAAAGATTTAGTGATGTTAAAGTGCTGCACGTAGCATTTTTAAATCTAAACAGAGTATTAAAAGAAATCAGAAGATGTGTACCTCTTTAGCTTCATTTGGCTTTGGTCCCTAATATTCCTAATATATCCCTAATATTGGTATTGGTATAGTGACCAAAGGTGACCGGGCCTTTGCTGTTAGAGCCCCCAAACTGTGGAACAGTCTGCCTATCGAGATCAGACAGGCAACATCTTTAGTGTCTTTTAAATCTCTTCTTAAAACATTCTTCTATCAGAAAGCTTTTATGAATGTTTGATATGTTGCTGTGTTTTATTATCCCACTTTTGACAGTCTATATTTTTGGGTAACTTCATGTTATTCCCCTCTGTTTCATGATCTCTGTTTGTTTTTCTTTTGTTTTTAATTGTTGTTTTTTTAATTCTTTTTGTTAAGCGCTTTGTAACCTTGTTAAGAAAAGTGCTATATAAATAAAGTTGTATTATTTATTATTAGCTATTATAATGAGCACATTATCAGAAACCATTGAAATTTACATGTACAATGGTACATAAGTACATGGAAGAGAACTACAGAGGCAGAATGCTGCAAAGTAACTGTGAGTAGCCTACAGTATCTGTTTTCCCAAGTTTCTGCCTCTCTGGTTCTTTGCTGCATACATGAATGCACACACACACACACACACACACACACACACACACACACAGACACACATACACACACAATTACTTTCCAGCATTCTTTGTGTCCAGTTCTCCTCCAGTGACGTGTGCACCTACGTAGATGACAGCGGCCTCTGATAATGTGCTGGTCATACTAATATCAGGGAGCGGGGAGCCAGATGAAACTGAAGACAGTGGCGAGTTCAAACTCTTTCACGAGCTTTGCCTCCAGCTCTCCTCCGAGTTCAGATGTTGCTGTGGTAAACCTCCGTGCGTAAATCCCCTAATAGCAGCTCAGAATATCAGAGGAACTCCCTGCAACGCCGCTACCAGCAGTCAGTATCTGTGTGTTTTCAGGCGGGCATTTTTGGAAGACTGACATGCGATGAATCAGCATTTTGGAGTATTAACCACTAACTGGCTGCATTAGCTGGCTGGATCACTTTCCCCCAGCTGTCTACTGAGGATCAGAGGATAATTCACCATTCAACACATGGCCAAGACTTTGATTTGCACACCACCGCACCACCGCTACACACTTCCTCCTAAACATCAACTAGTTTACCAGCGCAGAAATATAACCTTGTATGTAATGTGAGCAGACCCAGCAAACACTTTGACGTTGAATAGATGCCAGTGGTGGAAGAAGTAGCCTACTGAAATCCTTTACTTCTGTAAAAGTAGCAATACAACAATGTAAAGATACTCCATTACAAGTAAAATCCTGTATTCAAAATCTTACTTTAGTAAAAGTACATAAGTATTGCCAGCAAAATGTACTCAGAGTATCAAAGTAAACATACTCATTATGCAAACTGTCCCCATTTAGAGAGTTATATTTTTCATAAATTATTGGAATATTAATACTGATTTATTGACATACATGTACATGTAAGCAGCATTTTAAAGTTGTCAACGTGAAGCTAATCTTAACAATTTAGCTATACTTTTGGGTAGTCTAATCTATAACAATGCTATTTTATAGTTATTTTATAAAGATGATCATATGTTTTAAATATAAAATATTGATCTGAAAAGTAACTAGTAACTATAGCTGTGAAATAAATGTAATGGAGTAAAAATTACAATGTTTTCCTCTAAAATGTAGTGGAGTATAAGTACAAAGGAGCATAAAATGGAAATACTCAAGTAAAGTACAAGTGCCTCAAAATTGTACTTAAGTACAGTACTTGAGTAAATGTACTTAGTTACTTTCCACCACTGATAGATGCTGACACTACGGCCTGCAAACCAGTGGAAATACAGCAGCAAAATTAAAGTTAAGACATCGTAGTCGTCCATAGCTGCTATCTGCATCGTTTTGTGAAATCGGGACCTAAATATCTTCAGATCAAAACTATCACATCAAAACTGTTTTTGTTTTTTACAGTTTACCTACTTTATTTTGCAGTCGAACAATAGACATACAGACATGTGACAAAATAAAAAAGGACAAGTAAACATAAATCGACATGATGATACAAAAAAGAGAAAAAAGTGTGATGCTGAAAGACCAAATTATGGGTTGTGATTAAGCATTTGCATGTGTATGTACACCAATATCTTTCAGATCTACCAGATGTAAAAATATCATTGTGCCTTTCATATA